>NC_057763.1:5917545-6204364 GCF_010389155.1 Erigeron canadensis
TTTAAACCGGGTTGCATACAGAGTATATGCAAGCCATTATGCAAGCACGGGTTATACACTGAGTGTGCATAAGCCACGAAGTAATAAATACATCATTTAAGCACGAGTTACATACATAGCATATGTAAGCTACTTTAGAATAAATAGTTCAATGAAGAACGGGTTGCATACAGAATATATGCAAGCCACTATGAAATAAAAGAAAAGAAAATTAAGAAAATCTTTTTGTTATTTTTCAAAATTTTTTTAATTTTGTATTTGATTTTTGTTTTTCAACTTTTTATAATTTTTTGAAAAATGAATCAAGAATTCCTTCCATAGTAAAGTGAATCAAGGATCAAGATTTAGCATACCAAGTTTAGAGATTAAGAAATTAAACCTTTTTTCGTCCAGTGGTTTTGTGAACAAATCAGCGAGTTGGTAGTCAGTTCCCACGAAGTAGAGTTCGATGTCACCTTTCTCAACATAATCTTTGAGAAAATGATATCTCACATCAATGTGCTTTGAACGTGAGTGGTTGACTGAGTTGACAGCAATTGCAATGTCACTTTGTGAATCACAATAGATAGGGACACGATCATATTTCAGACCATAATCGGTAAGTTGTGTTTTCATCCATAACACTTGAGCACAGCAACTAGCAGCAGCCACATATTCAGCTTCCGCTGTTGACAGTGATACACAATTTTGCTTCTTGGATGACCAACTTACAATCTTATCCCCTAAGAATTGTAAAGTACCAGATGTGCTCTTGCGATCAAGCTTACAACCTGCATGATCTGCATCTGAATAGGCAGTTAAATTGAATCCAGTATCCCTTGGATACCAGAGACCAAGATTGGGTGTACCCTTCAGATAACGAAAAATTCATTTCACAGCTTGGTAATGTAAATCAGTCGGAGCGGCTTGATACCTAGCACACATACATGTTGCAAACATTATATCTGGGCGAGATGCTGTAAGATACAACAACGAACCAATCATGCTTCTATACCTCTTTTGGTCAAATGGTTTCCCATTTTTATCAGCATTAATGTTTGTACGAGCAGCCATTGGGGTTGAAATTGAAGAACATGTAGTCATATCAAACTTTTTCAACATATCCTTTATGTACTTACCTTGTGATATAAAGATACCAGTTGGTAATTGTTTGATTTTTAATCCCAAAAAGTAATTCATTTCCCCAATCATGCTCATTTCAAAATGATTGACCATTAGAGATGAAAAATTTTGGCAAAAAGTTTGACTGGTTGACCCAAAAATAATGTCATCAACATATATTTGGACAAGTAAAACATGCTTACCTTGCTTACGAATAAACAGGGTAGGGTCAATAGTACCTTTGGTAAAGCCTCCTTTGAGTAAGAAAGTAGATAAGGAATCATACCATGCTCGGGGTGCCTGCTTTAAACCATAGAGAGCTTTGTCTAACCTGTAGACATGATTTGGCTTCTTAGGATCAACAAAACCTTCAGGTTGCTCCACGTAAACTTCTTCTTTGAGTTCTCTATTCAAGAATGCTGTCTTCACATCCATTTGAAACACAGTGAAGTTTCTGAATGCGGCATAAGCTAAGAATATACGAATGGCCTCCATTCTTGCAACAGGAGCGAAAGTTTCGTCGAAATCCACACCGGGTTGTTGGCAGTAACCCTTTGCAACCAAGCTAGCTTTGTTCCTTACTACAACTCCATTTTCATCCTTTTTGTTCTTGAAAATCCACTTAGTGCGAATTGGTTCTTCTTTCCTTGGATTTGGAACCAATCTCCATACCTTCAGTCTTTCAAACTGAGCTAATTCATCTTGCATTGCTTTAACCCACTCTGGATCACAAAGAGCTTCAGAGACAGTTTTGGGTTCGATGTTACTCAGTGAAAGTGCAACAAGACACTCATTGACTGTAGTACGGGTAGAAACACCAGCTTGTGGATCTCCGATGATCTGTTCTGTAGGATGATCTTTGCGCACACGTGACCACTTGTTGTCATGAGGAAGAGGATCTTGTTGATGAATGTCAACATTATCATCATTAAATCCAGAGTTCTGTTGAGAAATAGAATCATAGCTCGGAAGAACTCTTTCCTCAAAATTTGGATGATCAAAATCCAGTGGTACATACACATTTGGAGTATTTGATGGATTTGTTGTTTGGGTGATTTGAGAAGGTTGTTCTTGAACATTCTTTTGAGAATAAATATCTCTTGAAGATGATTCTTCTTGCTCTGCAGAATTTGAAAATGATTCATGATTGTTGTCAGGAACTGGTTCATTTGTTTGAATAGGATCATTGTTTGGATTTGTTCATCGATGACTTGAGGTTCCTTTTCTTGAATCGGTTTTGAGTTGTAGAATTCTTCGAAAAGAATATCTAGGTCTTCACTTGTTGGAGTTGAATATTTCTTGAACTTTGAAGCTAAGGTAGACGTCTTTGAGGAAGCACTTGAAGTACTTGGATCACTAATTGTTGGTAGCAAACTTTCTTGTTCAAATATCATGCCAGACATCTCGTCAAACCAAACATTCATGGTTTCTTGAATTGTGTTTGTTCGACGATTAAAGATGCGATATGCAATTGATGTCTTTGAGTAACCAACAAAGTAACCTTCGTCGCCTTTTCTTTCAAACTTTCCAACATTTTCCCAATCATTCAAGGTATAACAAACACACCCAAAAATATGGAAGTAATTAATGTTGGGTTTGCGTTTGTTAATAACCTCATAAGGAGTCTTCTCATGACGCTGATTGATGATGGACCGATTTTGAGTGTGACAGGCAGTGTCAACAGCTTCAGCCCACATGTTTGATGGTAACTTGGAATAAGCAAGCATTGTTCTTGCTGCTTCCACCAGCGTACGGTTTCTCCTTTCAACGACACCATTTTGTTGCGGGGTACGAACAACAAAGAATTGGTGAGTAATGCCTTTTGATTTGCAAAGTTCATCAAAGATGGCATTTTTGAACTCAGTACCGTTATCTTAATGGATATAACGGACTGGAAGTTGAAGATTCACTTGAGTGGAAGTGATGAAATCGATCAAAATTTGAGTTGTTTCATCTTTTGAAGCAAGAAACTTGACCCAAGTGTATCTTGAATATCATCAACGATAACCAGAATATATCTCTTCCTGTTTCTGCTTTGTACTTTCATAGGCCCACAAAGATCCATGTGAAGCAAATGAAGAGGTGCCAAAGTGTGTGGAATTTTCTTTGGTTTATGAGAAGTTCTCTTGATCTTCCCGACTACACAAGAAGGACAGACATGCTCACTCTCATACTTGTAGTCAGGCAAGCCTACAACAAGTTGCTTGTTGACTAAAGCATTGATGGTTTGATAATTCAAGTGAGACAGCCTTCTATGCCACAACCAAGAATTTTTCGAAGTAGCTTTTGAAACAAGACAGATATTATCAGTTGGTTGGTTATCATCAAGATTAACTGTGAAAAGATTGTCTTCACGATCTCCGCATAGGATATCAATTCCATCTAGAGTTTGGACTTTGCACAGTGATTGTCGAAAAAGAACTTGAAGGTTGTTGTCACAGAACTGTCCAACACTGAACAAGTTATGACTCAGACCTTCAACTTAATGGATTTTCTTAATGACTATTCCGTTTCTTTCAATATCTCCATAACCTAGAATTGGAGCGAAATTGTTGTTTCCGAAACGAACAGTTCCCATGAATCTTTCAACATAATTCTTGAGCAATGATTTATTGCCAGTCATGTGTTTTGAATACCCGGAATCGAGTATCCATACACAGATGGTTATTTCCTGCAATCAAAAATTTTAACCGACTTTAGGTACCCACTTAAAGACGGGTCCTTTGTGGTTAGTTAACACAGGCAGGGGGTATCACTTAGGATTTGCATACAAACATGCTTTAGAATCAATATGAGCATTAACAAGCACACCATCAATAAGCACATTCGTATAAAAAGTACGCACATTCACATTTGAATTAAAAGTAACATGTTTAACAGCATTCAAACAAGCACGACCATTATCATTGTTTACAGCCCCACAAGGCATAGCCTTGGATTTATTAACATTGTTCACTAAAGATGAATTGTTTAAATCAACAGAAATTCTATCCTTTCTGTTACCAACACTCTTTCTCCTCCTCTTCTTCTTTTTCTCAACAGACATTTGCTTAAAATTGATCTTAGGTTCTAATGACTTAGGAACCCATTTGGTCTTTCCACCTGTTGAATTGACACTAAAAAGATTAGAACGAGGGGTTTTAAACTTATTCATCCTTTTTATCTCTTTTGGGGTTGTGGAAACTTCTTGCTTCTTAGGTTTGGCAATTGAAAACCATCTATATCTATCCCTATATCTAGTTACACCATTTAAAGTATCCTTAGTTAGCAAAACGGAGCTAGACTTAGGTACTTTAGAAATTGAACTAGATTGAGAGTTAGACAAAGAAGCATTTGGATTGTCATTTGGAAGTTTCACTTTGTGATACCTTGGTTTTGGTGAGGTCTCAGCTTGTTTCTTTTTAACATGTTTGTCAGGTTTTGGAGGGTTAGGACTCTTTTTTTCAGTCTTGACAGAAGGGGTAGGACTCTTTTGTTCAGTCTTGACAGAAGGGGTAGGACTCTTTTGTTCAGCCTTGACGGAAGGGGTAGGACTCTTTTGTTCAGCCTTGACGAGTTTGGGTTTAACTCGTTCTTGAAAATAATATGATGTTGGAGCTTTGGACACTGATTTTAGTTTTTGAGATTCTCCTTTTATTTCTTTTCGAAAATTTTTGATTTTGATAGATTCAATCTTTTTCTCAGTTTCTGAGTCAAAAACATATTCTCCCTCCATGAATTTATCAAAATCATCTTTGGTGAATTCATTCGAAAATGTAGAAATATCAGGAATCTTTTTGTCCAACATCATACCACGGGTAGTCTCAGGAATAAGGTCGACTTGGACTGAAACATCCTTGGTTTCACAAGAAAATTGAGTAGAAGTATCAACACCTATACTAGCACAAAGCTTAGGGTGAACAACTAGCTCATCAAGATTTTCGCATGTGAAAAATCTATAAAAGTACCATATCAAAACTAAGTTATGCGCAAGATCTTCATCAGATAAATCAGATTGCACATAATTTGCAGCTAAAGAAGTAGCAGTAGTTTGACAAGTACATGCAGAACAGTCAGTCATAGTCTGGGTGGATGAATTGGTAGATGAATCACAAGTAGTCTGAATGAAATGGTCTACTAAGAGTCTGAAATCAGTTTGGGTAGAAACATTCACACAAACTTTCTTGATATCAATAACAACTGATTCATTCTTTAAATTCGGACATTGAGACTGTAGATTATTAATAAGGTTTTGTTGAGATTCCACCTTTTGTTGTAAACCTTCTATTTGTTTTTCCAAAAATGTGGATGGAATATACAATTTAGTTGGTTTAGGTGAGGATATGACAGATTCTTGGTTTTGAAAATTAGATGCAATCTCTTCTAATTCAAAAATTGATGACTTTTTCGTTTCGTAAGAAGTATTGATGGCATCATAATTAACCAAAAATTTATTGTTTTGAATTTTCTCAACTTCATCAGTCTCAAATTCGTCATCCAATGGACGAATGAATTGTTGTATCATACCAAGTCTCAAAAACTTTTCATCATACAAGGGTTCGATCTTGTCTTTGGCTTTTTGCAATGGAGTGATATTCTCAAATCCCAACCCAAGAAGTTCTGATCTATCAATCTTTGATTTATTGAAATAGGCAGTGAAATCCAAAAGAGGATTTTGTTCAACTTTGTACAACTTTTCTTGATAGAAAAGTATATTTTTTTTATGTTCCTCAATTTGACTTTCAAGGTTTTCAATCTCAATGCCTTTTAAAAAACAGTTATGATTTAAATCAGAAACTTTTCTTTCGAGTTCAACTGTTTTTGGTGCAGCTTCTTGAAGCTTCTAATTCAGAATATCAACATCCATTTGTCTCGCATTCGCACGAAGCCATTCATTGGTCTTTTGAACTTCAAGATCTTGATTGGCTTTTTCAAGATCAAGAATGGTCTTTTCTAAATTATGACACTTTTCCAATAACTTAGAGTCAGGAGACGCATTCATTTCACATTCTTTAACCAACATTTGTTCTTTATATTTTTGAAATTCTTGTTTCATAGCATCATACTCAAAAAGTAGTTTAGAATTTTCTTCAAGAAGTTTTGTGTACTCCCCTTTTGAAAATAAAATGCTATTTTTCAATTTCTTGTTTTTGTTGACTAAAGAAGTGTAATGATTCGTCAAGTTTGATAAGGCAATTCTACAAGACTCTTTATCCTTAATTGATGAAAAAGTAGATTCGAGATTTACCTCATCATCGGGATATTCCTCGTCACTGTTGTTAGCCTCCAACATTTTGTCTTTGCTCAACCTTGCCATGAAATATACATTTGCAGACAGATCTTCATCTTCATCATCAGTCAGCAAAAGCCACTTGTCATCTTCAACAATCAAGGCTTGACCGGCTTCAACTTGTTTTGCCAAGAGCATCTTCTGCTTGTAGTATTCATAATTCTTTTTGCGAGGCAGCTTGCAATCCACAGCAAAATGACCAGGAAGTCCACAGTTGTAACACTTTTTGTCAGATGTTTTTCCTTTTTCCATGATTTGTTTCTCAGTTTCTACTTTCTTATCTCCTTTCTTGGAACCAGTTGTTTCACCTTGTTCAAAACTCTTGTGATGATATTGTTCCTTCTTTGGAAATGCACTTGTTGATGAAGTTCGAAGATTGTTGTTAGTTGGCCTCGCTTTGAAATACTTTTTCTTAAAATGCTTAGTCACAGCGGCAAGAGCTTGGTAGAATTCATCAGGAACACCATCTCTTGGAGCCATGTAATCTTCCCCCTCCTCATCAGACGAAGAAACAACAGTCATTTGTCTTTTAAGAGCCTCAGAAACCTTTCTTTCAACAACCAATGCCAAAGGATCAGTAGATACAACTTCTGGCACTTTGTTGAATGAATATTTGCTTATAACTTGATGCTCGTTTAACTTGAAAGATTCATAAAGAGTATGAATGGTGAATTTGGTCAGATCTTGATGTTGTTTGATTTGAGTTACATAATCTTCCCATTCGGGACCAAGTGCTTTGATAAATTTGATGTTCAGCTCAATCTCATCTTTCTTGACCTTGTTCTTTCTCAGTTCATTGATCACATTGCAAAATCTGTAGTACACGGACTCAAGAGATTCATTTGGTGATTTCTGAAAATTGTCAAACTCAGTTAAGACATTTGTCAGTCGAATTGTTGAGGTTACATCAGAACCTTCCATTTTTCTAGCAACTTCATCCCAAATCTCCTTTGCTGTGTCATAAGAATCAACTGAGCCATAGATCTCATCAGGAAGTGCTTGGTACAAGCATGACCATCTCTTTGTTCAGCGTTCAAAAGATCAGGAGTCAAAATAGCACCGGTAGTAGGATGACGATGCATAGCAAGTCCATTCATGATTGAATCCTTAAGCATGTGACCATTAGTCTGACGTTCCACATAATCCATGAACCTTTTCTTCCAAAGTCCATAATTACCACGATAAAGAACTGGAGGTCTTGTATCAGTACCCAGAGACAACGCTTCACGAGTAGTCATTTGAAATTGATTTGAATTGAGAATTGAATTGATTTTTTGAAGAAGAAATGAAACGATTTAATTTGGAATAAAATGAAACGATCTATATTGAAATCGTTTTAAGAAAGTGAAATGAAACGATTTAGAAGAAGTGAGAATGAAACGATCTAAATGTGCAGGAATGAAACGATCTAATATTGAACTAGGAATGAAACGATTTAAAATTGAAACGATCTTGAGAAGAAGAAAAAAATTCTAAGTATTCTGAAATGATTTGGGCAGAGTTTTGGTATGAATTTGAATGAAATGAATTGAGCAAAATCAATCACGAAGATCAGTTACCCAAGAATATTATGATTCCCAAACACAACTCTTCACGAATTACTCAAACCAGAGAATGTTTAAGTAAAACTTGAAACAATCTAAAAGAGATCGTTCTGGTTTCACAAAAACTGAAACGATCTAAAAGAGATCGTTTTGGTTTCTTTTCAGGATTTCTCAACAACTTGATTATTTTCAAGAAATTGAATTGACCAAACCAATCCAAAGGATCAGTTAGCCACAATCAACTCTTCACACTACAACCACACTTGTCAAAACGATCAAATTTGAATCGTTTTACAAGCCACAACACTGAAATGTAAGTACCAAGGAAAGAAAAACTGAAACGATCTAAATGAGATCGTTTTAGCTTCACAAAGTCGTCTTCAACCTCTGAGTATGAACAACTCCATTGACGATTTTTAAAACTTCAATATCTTTTGATTTTCTGAGAATTGGAACATGAAACCACTTGCAAACAGTTTGTTTTCACCTCAGCAACGATCCGATTAACACAATTCAGCTTATAACACAACAGAATCAAATCCCAAATTTTAGCGCCAAAAACTCAAAATCTGAACTTTTGATCCAGATCGAATTAGAACACGAAACTTGAGAGGATTATGTTATTAACTATGAGGAATCGAACGGTGAACAAACATTTGTGATTTTATGTGATTTGAGAGGTTATTTTTGAATTTTCAGTGAGAAAAAAAACGAACAAGAACAAGATAACAAAACAGAATTAAAGGTGATTGTGTGATGATTTGTGATTGAATTCAGTTATGGATCGAGATCAAAATGATGTTTTGCTCTGATACCACATGTAACAACACGATTTTATCATTCGAATTCACATCAACAATGGCGTTTGGTTAGTGTGTGTGTTCTTGGTGTTTGTGTGTGTGTTGAGAGAGAATTGGAATCAAGAGTGTGTTATTCAGGTGTAATGATATGAAAATTGTGTTATTGATATGCCAAGTGTTTTTGATTTCTAAGGGATTGAGGGCTATTTATAGTCTAAACAAACCAACTATGCTAATTATCACAATTAGCCCCTCAACCTTAGAAATCATCAACTCATGACTTAACAACAAGTAAGTCCATAACTTAAATTACAATGTATCACTACTTTTGGATTTCTAACAGGTAAATTACCCGCTATCCGCTAAAGTTCCAACTAAATTAATGCCCGATTCAAAGATAAAATAGTAGGAAACTGTTTTAATGTTAAAACTACAAAAAAAGGTTAACTTATTTATCTTAAAATTATTGAGGTGTTACTATATACTTCAAAAATATATAGTGATAAAAAAGAATAATATTATTAATTGTTCATAGCTCCTTCCATAGTGTCGTTTGAGCTATATAATTGTTCATAGTTCCTTCCATAGTGTCGTTCAACCTTTTAAGTAAAATGGGGGTATACTTCTCTAATGCTCTCCCGATTTGATCCGAGATATCCATACTATCCTCGGCGAAAATAGGTTCTTTTTCTTCGTTATGTTGCTCAGCCATACTATAATAAGAGAAGATGAAAAGATTCAAACACACAACCTGTTTCTACCCTATGCCTTATAAGCCAAAACTTATAACTCATTAGAAGGAAGTTGAACAACTAAAATCACAATCCTTTCTCTCTTCATTCTTGATGTAATTCGACACACACTCCACACCCATAGTCAAATCTCCAATTTTCTAATTCACTCATTGTTAGTAGTTATTGTTATTATTTTGAGAGGATTTGATTGATTAAGATAAACACACTTGAAGAGAATTGAAATCACACTTCTATTCTCCCACCTTTTTCCTTCTTGAAATCGACTCATACACCACCACCACACACTTTCAATTTCAATCTTTCAATTTAGAAGAATAATGGAAGATAATTGTTATTGTTATGGTTGGATGAATCTAGAGTTGAATTGAAGTGAAATATGATTAGAAAGAAATCAAGAGAAGAATAGAAGAAGGTAATGGAAGAATTAGTGGAATTGTGATTCACAAGAAATGGGATGGATGGGATCTCTCCCTTGATGCCACGCCTTTTCTAGATTTTTATGGGTAATGTAACAACACGATTTTATCATTCGAATTCACATCAACAATGGCGTTTGGTTAGTGTGTGTGTTCTTGGTGTTTGTGTGTGTGTTGAGAGAGAATTGGAATCAAGAGTGTGTTATTCAGGTGTAATGATATGAAAATTGTGTTATTGATATGCCAAGTGTTTTTGATTTCTAAGGGATTGAGGGCTATTTATAGTCTAAACAAACCAACTATGCTAATTATCACAATTAGTCTCTCAACCTTAGAAATCATCAACTCATGACTTAACAACAAGTAAGTCCATAACTTAAATTACAATGTATCACTACTTTTGGATTTCTAACATGTAAATTACCCGCTATCAGCTAAAGTTCCAACTAAATTAACGCCCGATTCAAAGATAAAATAGTTGGAAACTGTTTTAATGTTAAAACTACAAAAAAAGGTTAATTTATTTATCTTAAAATAATTGAGGTGTTACAATATACTTCAAAAATATATAGTGATAAAAAAGAATAATATTATTATATAAGTTTAGGGGGGCCGTTAAATGTGGACACCCTACAAATGAGAATACGGTAAGAAAACTTAAAAATCTTCATTTTGATGCTTTAAAATTTCAAAAAATCAACATATACATGTAACAGCCCATAAATTAAGGTAATTTAAATAGGTATTTTTTTTATCTATATAAACTAAAAAAATAAACAATATGATATATAAGTTATATATGGTATATCTAGTGTATGTGTAAAGTATCCGTCGACTAGTTAGTGCCTTTATCGTACACAGTAACTTAACTTAGGGACTAATGTGTCATATATGTAAAGTTCATTTTATTAAATGTAGATAAACTAAATAGATATATATGTAGAAATATAAAAGAAACAATGAAAGAAGAAAGGGAAGCTAACAGAACACTCTCGAGAACACTCTCGAGCTCTGCTACAATACGTGCATCTAGTGTCCCTCGTGAGCTAACTAGCTGGAGATTAAAGAAGAACTTAGTTTAGCAAGCTAAGAAGTAATTTAGAGTGTTTATTATCTTTAATCAGGAGTATATCAAGGTATAGATTTTTCATTTAGATATAATAAACCTGGTTTTTTTTTAGAAGATATGAGTCTCAACTTACTAGTTGAGATATTATAGTTAAAGATGGTGTGGTAATCTTGTACCACCATGTTTTAGTTAAAAAGAGAAAGATATGTTTTATGAGATTTGATTATACAAGTTTTGCTTCATATAATTTATTAGTGATTTAGTAACAAGCTGATTGGAATTGATGTAGCGGATACATGGATTTTTACTTAAACAAAAGAAGTAATTTTTATAGTGAATAAAATCATGTAGACAAGGTGTTTGATGTAATTCCTCAAAGAAAACTCGATTTTCAGAAAAAGGGTCATATTAGCTAAAGGATAATTTGTAGTTATAAGCGGATGGAAAACAGCCCAAAAAGAATAGATAGTTGCATTTTAACCTTTAAGTGATACGTGTATTATGCTTTGTGTATAGGTGATACAAGAGATCAACCAAGTTTTACTTAATAACTAACGGTGATCATAAGGTGAGTAACGGATATAATAGAATGGTAGGTAATATCCGGAATGCATCTAGATATGTATGAGGGTATGTACCTATCACATTATCAGGAGGTTACTTTATACGGGATTGATCTAGATATCTCTCGTATGAGTATGCCATTTATTTCATGAATGTTGAATGCATAGAATGATTAGAAAAGGAATTCCTTACATATTAGAATGTGACTCTGAATTTTTTTCACAACAGAAAGATTTATAGATTATGCATTCTTTACATGCTAGAACCCGTTTGCTCACTAAGTATTTATACTTACCATTATATATTATGTTTTTTTCTTTTAGGTGAGACAAGTGGAGCCCGAAAAGATCCAGGGAAGGGTATAGCTTAGCACTAGCGGTGTTGCTCGTTGGATGGGTAACGAGTATCTCTTATGCCTTCCTTTGATACTAGTTACGCCCTTTTTGTGCAACTTATAAAGTTGCAGTTTAAACCAGTTTGTAAACCAACTATGGTAACTATATAAGATCATATTGTAAGTAACTAAATATGTAGTTTATATCAGCTGTAGTCTGGTTATACAGATCCTGGTCATGATCCCGAGCACCTAAAAAGGGTCATGTAAGTGTCTTGAAACTTACTAGTCGTTTTGCATGTAAATAGCCAGGCTAATGTATTTATATCCATACCAGTTTGTATAGGGGTTTTTGCGAGCAGGTCTTAGTAAAACATGTACAGTCGTTTTGAAACTAGCAAGAAAGTAGTGTTTGTATCAACTTGCATTCAGGCCCTGTTCCATCTTTCCAGTACCTAAAACCGTCATGTATATGTGTCGTGAACCCTTAGTCATTTTGTACGTAATGGTCTTTTGAAAGTAGTAATGAATGAATGCTTTGGACAAAACTAAAAGTCGAGTGGGTAGTTGTAAGGTAATTTTCTAGCAGCTGCTCCTGGTAATCTATGCTTTTCAAAGAAACTCCCATCATCATGGTACGTTAACTGTTTGTACAGGATAACCTAGTCGTTGTTGGTCTTTTTAGTTACTTTTGCAAGAAAAAGGAAACTTCTATCCTTACCTGATGGTTTTATATATTAATCGTTTTTATGTCAAAGTGTATCAGGTGGTAGTTCTTAGAAATTGGATAGAAAAATCTTTTCATGGAGTCTACATCATAATACGACTTTGCTTCTAGTCAAAAGACTTGGGTTGTTACTAGTATGCTATTTTAAAGATTCAATTCTAGTAGTTTAACTACTTATTGGAGCTAAATATTGCTGGTCTTTTGATGCTCTCACAAAGAAACCCAACTGATGGTTTTGTTAAAATTACGTCTTAGCTTCTGGTCTTTGAACAAGAGTCGGGTTTATTAGCAAGTCTCATATAGTATCAATCAGGGACTTGTGTTAAAAACTACCTGATGGTTTATGGACCAACAGTTTGTTACCAAAGTTATTCAGGTGGTAGTCGTCTTTCAATAATTGATGTAAAATCTGTTCATTGAGTTTTTATAGTAACTACAGTCTGCCCTTGGTCATAACTCTTGAGTCATTAGTTTCAGTCTTGTGTTTAACACTTCATATTATATGATGTAAAGATCACGTGTTTGGATATTGGAAAGGTATACGTGTCAAGTAACAAGTCACAAAGCCAGGTTCTATTTTGAGGTTATAGAATGATTGGTAATAGTTACGGCTTATAAAAGAAAAATAACAGAAAACAAATATTTTTTTTAAATAAAAAAAATGTTACGGGCGTTTCAATATAGTCTATAACTAATTATCATTATTTAAGTGTTTAACAACACACTGATCTGTCAAAATCGAGAAAAATAATGTGTTTTGTTTTGTGCATCCGTCTTGGATGCATATTCATCAAAATGGATGGACAAAACAAAAAATGTGATTTTTTTTATTTTGACGGATAAATGTGTTGTTAAACACTTAAAGAATGATAGTTAGGTATACATTATGTTAGTTTTATGGACTTTTTAATGCATCATAATGATGTTTTTAAATGTTCTCACCGTATTTTTATTTTAAAGGTATTCTCACTAGAGTGTTACTCTATAAATTTATATATATCTTTAAAGTTATTTCAAACTTTCCACATAAGGTATAGATTTACACTATATGTCTAATTTCTGGTTCTAATATTTTTAAGGTAAGATTAATGATGACTTAACAAACATTATCCTTACTCGGTTCAGCTTGAATTCCAAACTAGATCATTATAAAGTAGTGCAACCATAAGACTAAAAGGAGTGAGGTTTCCATTGGAAACCCCAAAGGCACGTTTAATAGGGAGAAATTTTAGGAAATGAAATGATCAAATAAATGAAATGGAGACACATGAGATAGTCTGAAAAATTCAGTAAATTCTTTTATTTGGTAATGACAGAAAAAT
Organism: Erigeron canadensis; assembly: GCF_010389155.1. NCBI lineage: Eukaryota > Viridiplantae > Streptophyta > Magnoliopsida > Asterales > Asteraceae > Erigeron > Erigeron canadensis. The sequence continues at coordinate 5,931,447 of NC_057763.1, forward strand.
TAATATGAGAAATCATTTTTTATGATTGGTAAGAAAATAAAAAGAAGCGAAAAAAAAATAATTTTATGAAAAATCCAAACCTCCCACAAAACTAAAAATTGTATATCGATTATCTAATAGTGCTGTTAATCACAAAAGTGAAGGAAATCTAGTATGTAAACATAAAAGAATATCATCCTAATAAATTGATTCAACATTAAATTGTTGAAAAGAAAAGAATTTTTTTTATATGTAATCAGTCATCATTAATTCTATCACCTCCTTCATTGTTGAAAAATAACTGAAATTTAAAATTAATGAAATATCTCACACCAATATATATATGGGTAGGTGTGAACATTCTGGAAAGTAGAGATAAAAAATAACTATTAAAAAGGTAAAATAGATCGAAAGTCCCTATTAATTACTTGAGCAACGAAAGAAAAGATTATGAAATGTGATAATATTTCTTCCATTGATGGCGTTGATAGTTTTTTTTTTTTTAACAAATAGGCTTACTTCATTGCTCCAAAGAAAAGATAGTGGATACAAAGTACAATAAATAAACATCAAGCTAGAAGCTAAATGTATACACCCATGTTACATAAAATTACACTGCAATTACATTAGGTCCACCCATACACCAATCCCCCAAAGAGAATCCATCCATTCCATTTCGATATTTGATCCAGAAAAATGTATCTTCTTTTATCTCTTTCACCATATTGCTTATCGATAATTGATGGTGTTGATAAGTACCTGGATTTCACAAAAGTCACTAGAGAAAAAGGGAGCAAAGTTAGATTGCAAATAGGAGAAGTTTGGTTTTGGACTTTGGAATTTGCATCCTTCAAATGTGATGGTCAAGAGATTTTGGTTTTTATACCCTTTTAAAATTTGATTTTAAGTAGCAAAAGGTTGGAGATTGTTTTCTCCGTGTATATTTTTTTGCCTTAAAATTTGAGGAAAATGCGATTCCATATCAAAATAGGAGAAATCTGATTTCATATAAAAGTATTTCTTGGGAATTGGAATTCTCAATGTTTAATTTTTTTTCTCCACCAATTGAGCGAAATGAAACCATTTCCATTATTTAGGGTTTATATCCCCTATAAAACAACTAGGTTACGGATTTAAGTAATTATTATTCTTAGAGGTTTAGAGTTTAAATATTCATTATGTATATGTAAGCCCTTATTCTTTCATTATCAATACAAAAAAATTTACAACTATATACCTGTTTTTATATGGAATCAAAGCCGCTCTTTAAACCCGAGGCGAAACCTTAGCTACCACCCAACAATGGTCGCCAGAAAGTTGTTGAACACCTTCAAATAGACGCTAGACAAGCTATCTAATCAAATTCGTTGATCTCCAAGTCTCGATTTGCACCGAAATTGCTTATACTAGTCTTTTATACAATCCTGACCAACTATCTGTCGCCCACTATCTCCCAACCAAACATGCCTTAAGGGATTCTTTTGCCATGTGGATCTTAGTAATCCTAATGGCTTCTCCAGCCCTCCTATGTGAAACCACTTTGTTTATTTCTTTGATTTTTATTTAATACTTTATGAGTTTGATATATATATATATATATAAAGATATAAAACACATAATAAGATTAAATAAAACACAATATCCCATGTGGGGTGTTTGTGTAAATCCCCTTGAATTGGATCGTTAATAGTTTGCTCCAGTTATTTAGAGGTGCGGAATCTCTCTCTATAACTTGGTGATTCACAACAAAGCCTTAGATTATCTGCTGCCTCGCAGATCCTCTTCAGGCTAGCGGAACAACCTTTGACGACTATAACCTGCAATACCTGCTTGATATTTCGACAAATGTTCAACCCTAATCTCTGTTAGGGTTCGGTATCTATAGGAAAACACCCGACTGGGCTTCAGCATGCCCACCTCGTATTTGTCATCCAGCTCGACCCAAATACGAGGTCATATTCATACTCTAGCCTCGTATTTGTCCCTGCAAATACGGGGTCGTATTTCCACAATGAAATGCGATGTCGCATTTCATACTTAGCAGATTTATTACACATTTAATACTTAAACTTAATCTAGCATTCTATGCATAATATAAAGTCCATTAATGACAATCACATTACAAAGACATAGTACAATATAAGCCCAAACAATCTAGACTGCTATTGACATAGATGTGCACTTACAGTTTGAACGTGAGTAACAAATGTTGTAGTTGTAAGGATTTATTTGAGAAAATATCACAAATGGTCCATGTAGTTTGTCATATTCGTCTTTTAGCCCCTGCGCTTTTTTTCGTTGCCAATGGTCCCTGGACTTTTCATTGTCGTTGCCAACAATCCCTGACACTAACAATCGTTACTTTAAGGCGGTTAATGAGGGTATAATCATCAATTTATATAAAATATACCTTTAAGGCGGTTAATGAGGGTATAATCGTCAATTTATATAAAATATACATTAGTTTTCCGAATCTTTTGATCTTTATATTTTATTCATTTCCACTTACACAAATCTTAACCTTAAAAATTCTCCAAAGTTAATATCCATCCCGACCAAATCAATAGTCTACTGACCTAGAAATTTTAATTTGCCAATATGTTTTCTATGGTGTACAAGGTAAAACTTACCACTTGACATTTATGAAATTTATGATTCATTAACAACTTATTTAAACAAGAGATCCCTAGGAAGCTACATCTATACACTTACATTTGCAAAGAGCATCCTTAAAATTACATACTAATACACAAAACGACCAAAATAGTATTATTGCTTAGGAAAAGTTAGTGTCGGGGACGGTTGGCAACGAATATGAAAAGTCCCGGCAACGAAGATGAAAAGTCCAAGGACCGTTTGCAACGGAAAAAAAAGCACAAGGAGCAAAATGAGAATATGACAAATCACAAGGACCATTTATGAAAATTTCTCGATTTATTTTTTACTTACAAAATGATGAAGAAGATAGGACTAAATATAAAGAGAAATGAAGAAGAAGATATAAAAGAATATAATGTAAACAGTATACATAGAAGTAATTTTTATAAGGGGAGGAAAAGAATATTGAAAAGTGGCCGTTGGTGGAGGTCAAAGAGCCGTTGGTTCGATTTCTCACGCAGATCGAAGACGTTTGAATTGGGACATAGTGGGCTTTTTTTTCGAACTGAACGCCCCTGGGGGCGATATGCCAACCAGGTGTTACCAGGACGTTATGGGGCGTTTTCGATGGAAAAAAGTGAAATATAACACGCTTCACTCCATTTAGTTAATAGCCTCTAGATTGTGTGCAATCATGAGACCCTCTAGATTGTCCGGGCCACCAAAGTCAGATACAACCTGTCATTAAAACAATAAAACGTTGCATACCTCCAAAACCATTGAGTCGTTTGATTTGTTATTTTGCATAGACACAAATATTTTAAAGAATAGTAGACATTATATATAGAGTTTAGCTCCTAATTTAAGAATTGGCACTACTACAAAAAGGGGTATTAGTCTACCCTCATTTTACAATGTTAACAAGAAAACCGTGTAAAATGTAAAAAAACCGGAAACTTTGACACGGTTAGTGTATCAACCGTGTAAAATGTAAAAAAAACTTGGAAACTTTGACACGGTTCGTATAACCAACCGTGTAAAAAGGGAGGACCGGAAATTTTGACACTGTTGTTTTAGTAAACCGTGTAAGATAAGCCGTAGCAGAAAGGTGGTAGTTGAGCGCATTTAATGCTTTTCTGCTTGTTACACGGTTGAAGACTAAAACCGTGTAAAATGTTCAAGAAAAAAAAACTAGCCGTTGGAAGCTTGCATTGTATGCAAAAAAATTTCTTTTTTCCCTTAACACTCAACATTCAATTCTTTACATCTTCCACATTCATTCAATTATTCTAAAATTCTACAATCAACTCTACATTCAATTCTTCTAAAATTTTACATTCAATTCTTCTAATATTCCACATTCAATTCTATATCTTTAAATATATTGGTGGAATACTTCAACATTTATTTCAAGTGAGTTAATTTGGCTATTATTACTATAATAATGATATTATTATATATAAATTTATATTATAATGCATATTGTTCTATTATCAATCTAATTTGTGTATGATATTTTCTTAGGTGAATTTTGTTATGTTGAGGTATAAGAAGTTGATTAACTTTAATATGGGTTAAAGAATATTTCATACATATTCTTTGGTAAGGTAACCTTTTTTTCTTTACATTTGGTTAATTTAAATGATCATTTGTATTTGCATATGTATAGAATTCTAAAATATATCATTTAATTTAGGAAGTTCCTATGCCGTAGGTCACCCGTCTGGAATTAATCTAATAGAGATTAGTTTCGGATAGTCCCCATTTGGAACTGTTTTTTGAATAATTTGTCTCATTTAGGGTGTGAATGTATATAATGGATTTGATTATTTAAGAAAATTTTGGTAGGCATTTCTCTTTGCTCCTACGAATATGTATTTTATATACATGTTCGGGGAGTTAAAGAGAATTGATGTCCGATTTTTTCTTAAATAATCAATCTATTATATACATTCGCATATGAGACAAATTATTCAAAAAGCGGGTTAGGATGGCCACCAAACTTGTCCTGGATTATTACCGACCATGCATTTAGTTGACATGTATATTTTAATGTTACAGATGGATCAGATTTATTGGATGTACGAAATACCACGTGCTACAAAGGATTATTTGACATGTTTGAATCAGTTTATTGAAACAGTCGAGAAGTATAAGATTGAAAGTGGAGACAATCATATTCGTTGTCCTTGTAAAAAATGTAAAAATATAAAAGATGTTAATGATAAAAATGTACTTAAAGACCATCTAATATGTGAAGGGTTCACTGAAATGTATACATGTTGGATATATCATGGAGAATATTTGGATGATCAAGACATGGTTCAACCTGATTATAATGAAAATGATAATAGCGTTTCTGACAATGAAAATAGTGGTGATAATTTGAATGGCATCTTACACGATGTGGAGGAGGAGGTTGTTGACAGGGATTTTGAAAAATTTCAAAAGTTATTTGATGAGGCCGAAACATCACTATATCCTGGATCTAAAGTTACCAAACTTTCAGTTGTCTATAGATTGTTTAACTTCAAAGCAGGCTATGGTTGGAGCGATAGAAGTTTCACAGAGTTACTAAAATTTATGCATGAAATTCTTCCAAAAAAAAATAATATACCGATTTCAACATACAAAGCAAAAAAATTCATGTGTCCACTAGGATTTAAAATTGAAAGAATAAATGCATGCCCAAATGATTGTATATTATACAGGAATGAGTATGCAGATTTAGATCAATGTTTTAGATGTGGTACGTCACGATATAAGCAAAAGAATCAAACGGGGGGTGACATTAATGGCATGAAAGATGGGACCTCAGCTAAAACATTGTGGTATTTGCCAATCATACCAAGATTGAAACGACTATTTGCAAACTCTAATGATGCGAAGTTGTTGCGTTGGCATGTTGAAGAGCGTAAAATAGATCGAAAGATTAGACATGTGGCAGATTCTTCTCAATGGAGGAACATAGATATCCAATTTGAAGAATTTAGTGAGGAAATTAGAGCAGTCATCATAGCACTTGGCCAGTCCTTTTATGCATTTACAATCTTCCACCATGGTTATGTATGAAACGTAAATACATCATGATGTCATTACTTATTCAAGGTCCTAAACAGCCCGGAAATGACATTGATGTGTATTTAGCTCCATTAGTTGATGACTTGAAAAAATTATGGAGTACATGTGTCGAAGTGTTTGATGCATACAAGCGAGAACGTTTCCAACTGAAAGCTTTACTTTTTTGCACGATAAATGATTTTTCAGCATACGGTAATTTTTCAGGTTACAGTACAAAGGGGAAAAAAGCTTGTCCTATCTGTCGAGATAACACAGATTCTTTAAGGTTGCAACATTATCGAAAACATGTGTTTGTGAATCATTGAAGGTTTCTCTCAAAGTACCATCCGTACCGCAAGCTAGATGCAAAACTGTTTTATGGGAAACCCGTGCGTGGAGTCCAAAGTCCATCTTCAGATGGCAGAACTGTATATTCCGAGGTTGAAGATATAAACACTGTATTTGGAAAAGGTCAAAAGGGTTTGCCTGATGGTATTTGTCAACCAAAAAAACAATAAGTTATTAGCACTCATCCTTCTCTTCTGATCATCATGGGCTCATCATCTCATTAGCTTATCAAGATAAGTTGGTGTGTAACTTCTAGGGTTCAAGATTCCATTTATATGTATATATGTATACCAAGGTCGATTTTTAGATTGTTATATTTGTAGTTTATTAATTAATAGTAAATATAAAAATTAGTTCAGAATTTGTGTATGTATAACAGCTCTTGTATATATATTTTTGTGTGTATATGTTTGAATTAGGGGTCAGGGTTATATTGCTGCTGCTCTTATACTACGTTATACTGCTGCTCCTCTTATACTTTATCTAAAATAAACATTGCATTTGTTATACTGTTGCTGCCTTTATACTTCGTTATTAGTAGTTTCACACAAATAACTTTCTGTTTTCACTTTCGGTAACACAGCTGCTCGTGTTTAGCTTTTTGGTTTCACCTTATAATTATTGTTCATGTTTATATGTATAACTGCTCGTTTATATATGTTTTGTGTGTATATGTTTAAATTATGGGTTAGGGATAGGTCGGTATGACCAAGACTGATTACTGCTCACCTTATAACTGCTCGTTTACTGCTCACCTTTTTGGTTTCACCTTATAATTACTGCTCACCTTATAATTACTGCTCATGTTTATATGTATAACATGTTTATATGTTATACTGTTGCTGCCCTTATACTTCGTTATTTGTAGTTTCACACATATGGATTCAAGAATGAACCTTGACGAAGAGGAAGAGACTTCAAATGAGATTGAAGAGACTTCAGATGAGATTGAAGAAAATACATCTCACCCTCCCCGTGGATCGGCTTGTCTAGACAAGGTCAGAAACGGGGTTAATTTATCGGTTGAGTTCCAACGTGGTACTTTTCTCCCGCTTGGTAAATCTAGTACAAGGTATACTAATTGGGTAGGATTGGAGACTAGAACATCCATTTCAATCCTTTTGGAGGATTGGAAGAAAGTTAAACAAGAGGACAAGGATCATTTGTGGTCGGCGGTTCAGGTAACAATCCATTTTATATATAATATGTGTAATTTCATTAGATATACAACTTGTACATTATTAACATATTGGTTGTTTAAATGAAACAGAAACATTGGAACATACCAAATAACGACGACACCAAACATATCAAGAACTCCACCTTGAAGATTGCTAATACATCATGGAGAAACTTTAAGAAGAACCTTATTTCTAAATATGTGCGTAAGGGAAAAGTCCCTTTTTTGAAATACAAGTTCATCAAAGAAGAGACATGGGCAAATTTCTGTTGTCTCAAGTCGACTAATGAATTCAAGGTTTGTTCAACGTTTTACTCTTTATCAGTTCTTCAAATTAAAAATATATTACTTTATTTATTTGTTACTTTTCCTGTAAGTTATATAGGTAAAAAGTGAAAAAGGGAAGGATCTTGTGAAGTTGAACAAGAACCCACACTGTCTAGGATCACGAGGGTACCTTCCAAAGATACCACAGTGGGAGAAAGAGAAGGAGCTAAGTAAATGTCCAGAGTTATTTAGCCTATCAACTGAGCGAGCACGTAATTTTCTACTAGCAAGGCGAGTTAAAGTTGGGCCTGGGCCTGGTGACTATGAGCTACCTGAGAACCTTCTGCCATTGCAACTCAGATTGTAAGCTAGTTTCTTTATTCTGTTACGTCTTCACAGTAACGAGAGTATGTTTCTAAGTATGTCTAGTTATTGGATTTTTGTTTAAGTGTAAATGGGTGCTTTTATAAAATGACAAATTGAAAAAGAGCAATTAGCACCGGGTGACGATTCCCTGGTAGCGGTGATGGGAAAGGACCATCCGGGTTGCACTAGAGGTGTAAGTCACAATGTCGGGGTGAGAACTACCCTTCCGGGCATCGCAGATAAGATAAGAAAACATGAAGACATAAAGTCGCTTAAAAGAACCTTGGAGGATCAACAAAAGCATATGGAGGATCAGGAAAGATAGATTCAAGAGTTACAAATATCCAATGCTAACTTTATGGATCAGCAAAAGCATATGCAGGAGCAAATTCAAACTATCCTATCTCAACAACATCCATCCACTAGTAGCCCTGGGATGCAACATAGTAGTGAAGGTTCAACAACTTGCTTAGAGTGGGCCACTATTCTCGAGGTAACACCAAATCTAACTTGTGTCAATTGTCATTTTTTGGGGTGTCGTTCAAAATTTGTAAACTGGAAACTTGCCTTACATTGAACTGAAACCGAACAGAACCTAAAGTAACTATCCAGTCCATGGTTTTGTATACTTTACCATCTCTTGTCTCCGTTTGGGTCCCTTTTTAAACCAAGATAACATGACTTTAGACCGAACCAAGGATATACATTAAATCATATATAAATTTTTAGCTGGAATCATAGATAAACATTCTTGAGTAATAACATCATTCTTATGTGAACATGTCAATGCAAATGCAGAAACCTACACAATGCGAGCTAATTCATGGCTCGACTCGATTAGCTTGTGCTAAGGGGATGGTGTATCCTATAGGTGATGGGATCCTTCATAGCGTTCCAATGAAGGCAAGTTGTGTGAAGGTTCAGATAGACATGGTATATGATGGATTTGGTGATTTTGACCTTCCCGTGCATAATGAAGAATTGGAGACGCTGAAAGATGCGAATGGGGCCTATATTCAATGGCCGCAAACTGATGTTTTACTTAAGGTAATATAAAATTCTATTTACATATTCTATAATTGTTAACACATCCCGTAAAGTAACTTATAACTTGCTAACATTTAATCATATTTTTAGCAGGTCTCCAAAATGAATGTTGCAAAACCAACACTCATGGTCGAAAAAAGTCAATCACAAAAGTTCCATGTATCGTCTTCATCCCAAATTCAACATGTAACTACTTGCTTTTGCTGAAATAACACATAAATACTTGTTAATCAAATTAAATTCTCATATTCAATGTAGGTTCAAAATGAAGATATCGAGGTGCATTCCAAGAGGCAAAAGTTGCCTCAAAAGTCCAAAGTGAATCAATCAATCAACGTCAGTATGCCTGCTAAAATGCGTTATCGACCAATAGAATTACAAAGATTTTATTCCTGTTTGAACTCCAATGATGAGTGGCGTCGAATGGGGGTTACAGTTGAAGCTGAGAAAGGGGTTTTTGGAGCTGAGGGAACATTGATTGCATTAAGCTATGATGACTTGTATGACTTATTGAGGCAACGTTGGCTGGAGTCGGGCATCATAGCTGCATATATGAGGTAAGTTAAATATATGTTTTAACTTTGATGTATCTATAAAGTGACTATACTAACTATTGAACTTTTTAGTGGACTGCATTTGTTATTGTCCCAAAAGCCAAGGAACAACCGTTGTGCTTTCATACACCCGGATTCAATTAGCGATCTTTAGATATAGTCTTCACCATCACATGTGGCTGATCTAATCTATAATGCATTTACCGCATCACATAACAAAAACAAAGAGTTTTTCATTGCACCATGCATGGATGGGTGAGTACCTCATTCTACTTAATTAACTTTTGTAAGATAATGGTTTTAGTTTTATTGAGATTAGTTATCATTTTGAATCAATTTAAATGATAGGAATCATTGGGTGCTGTTACTTGTCTTGCCTAAAAGCCGCAGTGTTTATGTCTTGGATTCAACCCGTGAGCAGTCTGAAAGGAAGCCAGAATCATATCGGATTAAATCATTATTTGACAAGTAAGTAATTTATTGCATTTGTATGAAAATTATGAAAGTTAACGAATAACTTGATATGTTATGTGTAATTTTACCAATTTTGGGTGCTGTCATACTTTTAATATATACGACCTTGTTTATCTTATATGTACTATTTTTTGCTTGTTCATAGTTAATAAGTTAATCCGTATTTTGTTGTTGGCCAGTTTTGACAAGTATTTTATGGCCAGATTCTTAAGTTTATAGGCCGGTAATTATGTAGTTAAGCAGCCGTGTGTAGTAAACTGGCTAGTAATGCTGCTGGTATTTGTGTAGTTATGCTCCCGTGTTTATATGTTTGGTTAGACAGGTTAGTGTATGTATATGCTCGTGTGGTTTGTAGTTAAAGCTGATATTTATGTTTTAGTGTATATCTGTTTGAATTAGGGTTAGGGTTAGGTCGGTATGACCAAGATTATTGTTGTTATTCAAACTTAATCTAAAATAATCATTGCATTTGTTAACTTTTGGTTATACCGCTGCTCGTGTTAAATTTCTGGTTTCACTTTATAATTACTGCTGTGTATATAAGTATAACAACTGGTTTATATAGGTTTTTGTGTGTATATGTTTGAATTAGGGGTTAGGGTTAGTTCGGTATGACCAAGATTGTTCAGGCTTTAGCCTTCGTTATATGTTAAAAGTGATTGTATGTGGAATGCATTTGTTATACTGCTGCTGCTATTTTTCTGTATATAATTATCACTTTAAACTGCTGCTGCTTTTTAGAGATATATATAACAGCTCGTGTATATAGTTTTTAGTTATATTGCTGTTGTTTGTCTGTATGTATATAGTTACTGTTTGTGTATATGATACATTTATACACTTGTGGCTGCTATTTCGAAATTTGATGTTATCGGTTTACGATATCAACTAAAACAATGTTTTTTTCTTTGATGGTATGCATTTTTTGAGTTGAACTATTTTCATATGTTTATTTAATAGTTCAAACTAACATATTGTTTTTCATATAGGGCTATTATAAAATATAGTCCAAGTATTTTGGCTGGACTAGTAACATGGATAATGACTCAGGTATATATAGTTAATTCTTTTGCAACTTTATGTTTATGCTTTCCTTTGTCTAATTGTTATAATTTTTTTACAATGTAGTGCAATAAGCAAAAGAAATCTTGGGAGTGTGGGTACTATGTTTGCAAATGGTTGTTTCAATTTGTGATGGAACAACAATATACTTTTCCTCAGCAGGTGTGTTTTAGATTGTATTAAAATTTTCTTATTCTATATGAAGCATGGTATTTTGTTAATCATTATAGTTTCATATCTTTATCTTCATTTATAGACTCCATGGAAGAAACAATGCTTTTCGGATGCTGAATTGGACGGGATAGCTATTGCAATTGTCAAGCGGCTAACTCTTAGCTACTTTAAACCATAGTATGTCTTTGTAAGCTTTAGACATCCGTAGTTTAGTAGGTCTCTTCAAACAAAGATGTTACATATATGTATGTTATCTTTAATGTCTTCGAATATGTTTCATCTTCATGGTGTTTTTGTAAACTTACGGGGCATTTTGATATATATATATATATATATGTGTGTGTGTGTGTGTGTTTCTAATCTTTGCTTTTTATATGATGTTTGAATGAGTAAAGTTATATTAGCATTGTGAGTATTGGTATGGATTAGTAAAATGTGTAGAGGATGGTATAATTTGTAAGTAGCAGGTGGTATACAAGAAGAATTGTATACAGGATGGGCAAACAGGACTATTTTCAGGAAAAATGTTATTAAAATCATACACGGTTGAGAAAAAAGATGTGTAAAATAACAGTTTTCTTACACGGTTAAATTATAGTTTCTGACACGGGTAAACAACCGTGTCAAAAGATACCCCTTTTGACACAGGTATAAAACCGTGTATAAAGAGGGTAGGCATCAGTCACATTACACAGACTCAAAACCGTGTCAAAAGACATTTTTTGACCGTGTAAAAAGCCATTTTTTTGTAGTAGTGGGTGAAGAACATCTTAATAAAATGAAAACTCATTAATTGTCAAACAACATTGTTGAGGCCCTCGAAACTTAAAAATCGTGGCCTGCCGAATAACGATGACCACTTGAGTTCATCAAACTGTATCGATTTATCACATTTATTTTGATCTAAAACCAGTAAAGTACAAGCGATTAATTCTACAAATTTAACTAAAAAGTAAATTAACTCACAATGTCGTGTTGGGTCCTAATACCGTCTTCAACGGTGTATGAGGGAGGTTAATATGTAGACAGTTTTGCTCCTACCAAAGGTAGAGAGACTGCTTCCAGGTTCTACCAAAGGTAGGAAAGAACCTCCAGTTGGGCATGGAGATCTAACCCATTACCTCTGTTTTAGAGAGACTGCTTCCAGGTTCTACCAAAGGTAGGAAAGAACCTCCAGCTGGGCATGGGGATCTAACCCATTACCTCTGTTTTCAGAGGCATAGACTTCAACTACTGATCCAACCCAGTTAAATTTAACTCTATTGTAAAAAAAATATATAACTTTGGGAGATTTCTGTAAGCAAAACTAATGGACTACGCCACTTAATGTTTTCATATCATGCATATATATGGATGATCCATAAATGGTAGGTTTCATAATCCATACTTATTAATTTGATATTGAATTAATTAGATATGGCTCTCATTAAAATTCAACTAAAATCAATTATTCATGGTAAAAAGTTAAAAACCCATGAAGCATTAGCATATGTGTAATGCTTGTTGATCCCATTTATGAGAGTTTTTGTGGGGTTTAGCAAGGATGTAGAGGGTCTAGTTAAAACAAGTATATTTGGATGATGATGACAGGTTCTATTCGACAATTGGCATTGAAAAAAAAAGCTAAAATTAATGTTATCGATATTATTTTAATGATTATTCATTTTCAAAGTTTTCATTATAATTGGAGAATCTATTGGTCAATTTTGATTGCTACATATTGAAATAGATAAATAAGTGATTTAGCAAAATTCTGCTAATAGAAATTTAGATATTCTCTGTTTCATACTAGGGTGACATCAATTCTTCAATACCTTCAAGGCTAAAGAAGACCGCACCAGTTTACGTACGACTTTCAAAAGACGACAAGTCAAGCCGTTTACACCATCTAGTCAACACGAATTCACGGACTTGCATGTGAAGACCAGTCAAGCCGTCAAATTTTAAATGAAGATCAATCAATTTTTATAAACGAACATTGGATATTTCTCATGCGAAATTGTATCAACTTCTTGTTTGTTAATTAAAGTCTAACTATATATAGGTTCAGTTTCTTAATTATGTATCTTGTTAATTAGGTCTTCAATCTTAATTAAATCCCGGCCTTTTGCTTTTTGTATTAGTTAGTTAAATTATCCGGTCTAGTTAGCTATGGGCTTTTGACATAGAATCAGTCTAGACGGGAGCTCCCGGATATTAGATTTAGTGGGCCGATTAAGGTTTTTTTATTGGATCTAGCTATACGTGGGCAAAAAAACCGGTTCCAAAGAAACCGATTTGGATAATCTAAGAACCGGAACTGATTGGAACCGGTTTCACTTTTGGATCAAAAAATTGGTTCCTTCCATGTTCCAAACCGGTTCCGAGGCGAAAAAAACTGGAAAAAAAACCCGAAAAAAAGCGGTCAAACTTTAACCAAGAACCGGTTCCGAACCGGTTCAGGTTCTTCACGTTGACTGGAACCGATCCCGGTTTCGAACCGGTTCCACCGGTTCCGATCCAATGGCCACCTCTTGATCCAACTATGTTATGTACGTATGTATATTATCGTCAACAAATTTAGTAACCATTGTGTGAAATAAGTGAATTTATCAAGTTGAGACATCTTGATTGAGAAGGGGGTCAACTTGAATGGGAAGAACCGGGTTAGCCAAACAGCGGTCCACTTTGTACGTTTGCTAAGCAAACCAATTAGTTATTTTTTTATTTTTGAAAAAAAAAGAAGGGAACCTCTCACCGAAGGAGCCAGTAGGAATGAAGGAGGCGGGAAGCTACCGCTTCTAGAACGGTTGTTTATCCTTCAATTTTTTTATTGATAGATTAAAAGGTGCAATGGATTGAAATGTTACCCAAAAGGTATAACATATAATATAATTATAATTATAGTCATACACAATGAACGTTACTTGTATATGACCATACAAGTACCAAATGAAAACACAACCATGTTAATTGTGATCAACCTTTATTTAAACAAAAACCAAAACACTATAGGATCTTTATTCATTTTGAACTATATAAAAATGCTTTAACATATGGTAATACATCCCCTAGTCCCCTACAAAGAGCCCACAAATTCTAGTAAAACGTCTATATATAGGTGCTATTTTAAGTCAATAATAAACTCCTACATACATCAAATTAATCCTAGGATTCAATTCTAGAATTCATAATAAATACATCACGGTTTTAAATTAATTTCTTCTTCTTTCCAAAAGAGCTAGCTTAATTAAACCTTTATTATTTCAACAAGTTAGGTAGCAAATATTTAGTAAATCAATGAAAGTGTTGAGGGCTCGGGCTTAATTAGTAGGTTGAGAAAGAGCCATCAATGGATACCCATCAATGCAATCAAGCCAAGGGTTGTTGCTTGTTGGAGGTTTTATATGTCGAACAGACTTCCAAACAGCACTATTACATTTGAAACCCGACCCAAAAGTGAGTTGCCAAACTCGGTCTCCACGTTTCACTCGACCCTTTGCCTCAAGGTACGCTAGCTCGTACCAAATGCTACTAGAGGAAGTATTTCCAAACCGGTGAAGGGTGGCTACAGATGGTTCTATGTTTGTGTCGCTAAGACCCAAGTTGCGTTGTAGCTCGTTCACCACTGTCTTGCTGGTTGCGTGAATGCAAAAATGTTCGAATGCTAGCTTGTAGTCCGGAATGTAGGGCTTCGTTGCGGAGGATGACGGTGACCCGCTACATATATACATATAATTATATACACTTTCATTTATTTTTTCACACTTATATATTATATTTATATTTATATATATAAATAAACAAAAAATTAACTATACAAACGCAATAAATGATTATTGAGAAGTATTTATCATAGAAAAACATAGCACGTGGATATAGTCCGTTTTTATTCGGTGTTATGTCGATCAAATTGTTAGAACTTTTACTCTTTTTTTTCATGTTTAAAACGTGAAAAAATGTAAAATTTATTTGTCCAAATTAAAAGGAATGTTGATCAAATTGTAACACCTAATTTTTTTTCACACTAATTAACTGATAGTTTAACATTTTTTTATGTGTGTGCATAAGCATAATAATTACTTCATACACGATTTTATATAATTTATTTTTAGATCAAATATTATACGAATACTAAAGCTTGGTTGTGATGTATAAATGGTGTAATATGTGTGTGATATATATATATATATATGTAGGGCAGTATTTCTCTTTCAAAATAAGTACTTACATTTGGTTAATTTGTTGTCGTGCCACCGGATGAGATGAGTTTATGGACGTGGTCGCGCCACTGCCTTTGGTTTTCTTGGAGCCAGAAAAGTACCTCTTAATAAGGGTGGAAAAGAAGTATACTTGCTCCGAAATAGGCAGGACTAAGGGACTTAATGTGGTGATATTGGTCTTAATGGCATCACCACCAATCTCAACTAAATCTTTACTAATTTTCAACCCTTTGAATCCTTGTTCATCTTCTTCTTGATACACACTTCTAAAGCTCGAATCCTTGGCACCTTTATGTGTTCTAACAATGTGTTCAAGCTTGTACTTAGCTCGGTAATTGTCACGACGTCTATTAGACATCAGGACAGCCGAGCAACCCATTCTAAAAAAACAATTAGGGATGAGCATGGATCTGTTTCGACCAGGGTACCAATTATATCCCACCATTTCCGTACTCACTACCACCGCCACATTATTTGGGTTTGCCTCAAGCATGTCTCGAGCCAAGTCGACCCCAATAATCCCCGCACTACACCCCATCCCACCCAAGTTAAAGCTCAAAATGTTTCCTCTCATTTTGTAATGGTTTATGATCATTGCAGACAACGATGGGGTTGGGTTAAAAATGCTGCAATTTACGACAAGTATCCCTACATCCTTAGGACGAATTCTGGTCTTCTCGAATAGCTCGTCTAGTGCTCCAAATATCACCATTGAAGCCTCTGCTCTCCCTTCTTTCATTGTGGAGATTTTTTCTGGTGACCCAATTGATTTTGGGACGTAGGTTTCGTCTCCAATACCGGATGATTCAACTATCTTCTTTTGGAATTCAAGGCTTGCTTCATCAAATTTCCCTGACTTTCTTGCTAGCTCAATAAATTCCTCCTTAGTCACCTATATATACATCAAGATAATCAAAAGTTTCACAATATGTATTGTCAATCATTAGTTAATTCACTAAATTCCTCCTTAGTCACCTATATATACTCAATTAAATCTTAAAGAATAAATTAGAAACAGGATTATATATAGAATGAATCTGTCAATGAGCTCTTGATCACTAGTATGGGGTGCCTTGCAGTTGTTGGGCTGATTTAATGAAATTTATTATTTAAAAAGATATAATATAGAATTAATTTACTAACCTTAAGATCATCATCGGGTTTGAAGCAGGCGAAATCGATCAAATAAATAGGTATTGGGCGAGACAAGAAATGAAATGTAAGAGTAAAAATAAGAACAACAAAAAACGTTAAAAGCGCGACAAAGTTGTAATTGCCACCAGCGTTGTCCCCAATTTTTCGCCACAGTTCCTCCTTGCTTAACCTTCCAAACTCGACGGCAAACACCAACACAACTACCGGGAGTACAGTCGCTAAATAGATTCCGTGACTAATAAGGTAATGATATCCAAGCTTAACATACTTAAGTTTTACTGATTGGAGGAAGTCCGGTAACCGCTGCCGGACACTGACTGAAAAAGTCATGGACCCGGCATCAGGACCAGATGGCTCGACTCCACGGTTAACTATTTCTGTGGACAAAAGATGTTGTTCAGCCATGAGTATACCTATACCTATATAGTGAATAATGCGTGAATATGGGAGGGAATTGTACGTGTTAATCAGAATTTAAGGGGGATGGGAATTGAAGGAGTTAATGAACGGCAACAAACTAGTTAGCTAGATGGGAATAATGTAGTTGGAAGATTTGAAACTAGCTTCATTAAATTCGTAGCTATCTTACGGTCATGTTATGTGTTTTGTATTATTATGACTTTTTATATGAAATTAAGATGAGTATTTTTTTTTTATAAGCATGTCACATCATCCGGGTACTCTTCTAGTAATTTTTGGGTTGATCATACTTCATAGATCTACTTGACCTGAAACCATCACATATGACTCACCAACTTTTTAGTTCCTGACAAGAGAGTTGAGATTTCTGACTTCAAATTATAAAATTTCAACGAGCCAACTATAAAACAGCCTATATTCCTGTGAGTATAAACATAAAACAATTTACAATACCAGTAAGCCCAAAAACATATGCTTATTCAAAAACCCAACATGTAAAGTGGTAATCCACGACCCAATAACTCATATAGTCGTATTATCACCATATTAAGTCCATACAAAAGCAGCCTTTCTGGCCTATTTCAGTGTTTCTAATCTTGTAAACACCAGATGAGATGAGCATAAAGGAAACAAAAGAAAATTATATCAATGATCCTCATAAGTCATAACATAACTACCAGAAGCTAAGGATAACTACATCAGAATCTTTTAAAGCTACTCGAGTAACACACTACAAACTAATAAATCTCCAGAAATGATCCAAAAGCATGAACAAACCTTCCATAGAAGTAGCTAATAATAACTAGAAAGTTTCCAAAGCAGGAGAAATTAGGGCTAACAAGTGGTACATCACGCAACAAGCCAACATCATCTCGATCGTGAATTAGAGTATGACCAACTCCACCTGTGGAAAAACACAACGTGATAGCTCGGATATGGCATGGGACCGACCAGCCTCCTCTAGCTTCATAGCCCGGCTTTCAGTCAATACATCTAAATCATAAGGATGGACAGAAGGATCTATTACAATTTTAGAGGCATTGCCTAGCATGTACATAGCAAGCTTAAAGTCACTAATTAGACCACGATAACCAGCGATCTCGATATGCTTAAAGTGGTAACCAAATGAAGTATACCAAGCTTTGTTCTCTGTAATCGGTGCACTCCAATATAGCTGCAAATTATCATATCAATATAGTTTGTGAATTAGATAAAGTCAGAAAAAAAATCCATATTGACAAGTAGTATATCCACATAGCATTTATTTAAATGTACATTATTTAAATGAAGCTACGTGATAAACTGAAAACATACCCATATTTTAAAAATTTCCAGATTTGGGCACTTCTTTGCTAGTTCAATGAACTCTGTTATATTGTCATCAACTTCTGTTGGCAATGTCAAGTTCAATATCTTAACATTTGGTAGTACTGGAAATCCCTCAGCATCCCTCTCAATATCTTCCTGGAAAAACATGGAAAACAGTCTTACTACCTCATCATCAAAGATTAAAAACACATAATAACTAGATTAGAGAAGAACTACTAACCATTTGACGAGATATATCCAAGGAAAGAACCTCAAGGGTAGAAGCAACACTTGCAATCGCACTGAACACCTTACTATTCAAGCCCACGCTTACTTGGCCAATATCAAGTTCCTTAATCTTTCAAAGGTTTGTAAGACGTATGTCTATATCTCGACCGAGATACACAAACGTTTCAAGATCGAAATCATGTAAAGAAATGGACTCAAGCTCAGAACAGTACATTAACTTCAAGTCTTTCAAGTTAATGTCCCCTCCACCAAGATCAACATCAGTCAACCCAAATCCAAAGATGCTCAACTTTTCAAGACGTGGAGAATTCTTTAGCAATTCAGTTAGGACCAATTCACTTACGTTGACACACAGAAGCACGAGCTTTACAAGAGACAGAGTCTTTACAACCATGGAACTAGAAGACGGCCATTCTGAAAGGCGTACCATGCTTCCATCTGATAAAGGTAGCGGTAAATCATAGTTTTCCTTCGTATCATGAATGTTTTGAAGCTTTCCACGTAAATTCAGTGCAAGAAACTCGACTTCCTTGTCAAAGGCAAACTGGAGCCAGCTATCAATATCATTTTTATATGTTTTGTCCAAATCGAAACCAATCTCGAACGTCAGAAGTGTTGGGTTCAGGTGACTTCGAATGACACTGTTCACCTTATTGATGTACTTAGCCTGCTGCTGTGTAGCACAGAGTGTCTCATCTATCTCATTAAGAGCTTTGCGATCATCGAAGTCCAGTCTTTTCAGATAAGGCCACACAAACCTCCATCTTTTGGAGAGAATGCCGGTCATCACCGCGGTTTTTAAAGGCAAAGGAGATAGTATCTTAACAGGAATATCATTCGGCATTTGACTGATGAAATCAATCATATTTTGTCCATGACAGCCCTCATCCTCCTTTACAAAAAGTAAGTCATCAATAACAATCAACAAATACATGACTGGACAGGTAAACCTAATGTCATAATGTGTATTAATTTAAACATTTCAATGGATAAAAACCTATAATCATTAGAGTGTTCTTTGTAACTTGTAAATCACAAGAAGATATAAGATTATCTGAATGTACCTCCATACTCGAATCACCCACCTTCTTCTTTCCTTTTGCATCTGAAATAACACCAAACAGAAAGATATATGAAAGCATGATTTAAGAAGAATGCAAAAATAAATCAACCGTAAGCATAGTTCAAATATACCACTACTCTTGACATCCACTTTTTCCACCTTTTCATATTAAAGGTCCAATAACACATACGATTACTGTTATGCATAATACAAAAGAATGCAAAGTGTATACCAAAAAGGATTTGATTAACGGATAAGATTCCTTGATACAATTGGTAATAAGTTGACAGGGGAAAAGCATACCATTTAATACTTCAGGTTGCGTTTGAGTTGAGCAACCAGACTTCGTTTTAACACCCTGTTTTTTGTCGAGAGCTTGCTGCTTCACAATGTTCTTTTCAGTATACTTCATCAATCGGTCAAGTCCAACCCATTCATCAGAACTGTTATTAAATTATTGGAGCTTTATGAGCATGATTATACACCTTATGGGTATTGTTTTTTATTTATATGTCCCTTGCCGAACATTCTATCCGCAAATGTTTTGCAGAAATAACAGAAATGGTTAAAACATTTTCAAGAGATAGTAAGTTTAAGATCTATTTGTACGACAACTTTTATTTATTAGGAATTTCTTTAAAGAATGCTTTCTAAGAGTAAGGCCAAATATAGATCATACCTTTCACTCGAACCCTACAAAAACAGAGAAAATAACCGATTAAATGATGTTATACTATGAAAACGAACACTTTATAACAATTGTACATCATTACAAACTAAACAGTACATGTAACCAAACTTACAATGTAATGGACGAAGTAATCCCACTCATTTTTCCGTAATCCGAGCCCGTAGAACCTGCAAGACAAAATGGAAAAAGAAACACATAAAATATTCAACTTCTAAGCGCTTATATTATTAAATTGTAGTATAGAGCAGATAAACATTTACGACATGTAGCCAAATACATACAGAAAGCTTGCAAGTCACTTGAATAGACAAATAACAAAAGTTATCACGTAGGAGTTACGTCATACACCAGTTGCGTAGTGTCTAGGTCTGGAAAAGAACAGGTTGAAAGTTTATACATGTTCATTTGCTTAACTACAACCAAGTAGAAGAACGAACACGCAAGGCAAGTTTGGCATAAGCTTTTTGAGAGTTTTTTGGCCTTTTAGTTGAACAATAAATTTCTGTTATATTAAAAGCTTTGTTTGGTCGCAACTAGCTGGTGCTTTTATCTCAAAAATAAAAAGCTCACAAACAAAACCTACTTGACGCAACATTTTGGGAGTTTTTACTTTGGCTGGAGCTGTTAGTTTTTACAATTACATAGATACTCCTTTCATATTTTTTGCCTCAAGCTTTTGATATCCTTTTTTTTTTTTTTTTTTTTTATCATTTTATACTTTAAGTTGC
The DNA here is from genome assembly GCF_010389155.1 of Erigeron canadensis. Lineage (NCBI taxonomy): Eukaryota > Viridiplantae > Streptophyta > Magnoliopsida > Asterales > Asteraceae > Erigeron > Erigeron canadensis. Next base: position 5,952,372 of record NC_057763.1, read on the forward strand.
AGTTGAAGCTACCGTGTCTAACCATTTTGGTTAAAAGCTACGGCTTACGGCTCCAACCAAAAACTCGAGCTACCAACTACAACTACTTTTACCAAACACGCCCTTAAACGAATGAATTTTGTCTTCGTAATCAGTTACTTTAGGGTTAAGTTATGCATAATGTAAAATGGTTAAAGAACAAAAAAACCTAAAAATTTTAAACAAAAAATGGTTAAATTATGCATAATGTAAATTTACATTAATATTTTCTAAAGTACTACAGCATTATTAGAATATATAATGAAATTTAATACAGTATATCTGTATGTATATATATATAATAGGATACATAAACGAATGAAAACATACATTGGCTTCGTAGATACGAGGACCGCGATAAGCAAGGACTTTTTCACCGACGGAGTAGATGGTGTTGCCCGTGGATTTGTCGCCGCCGTTGGTAGGAGTTTTCCCAGACATCTTTTTGTCGCCGGACTTTTTCCTTTTCCAACCCATTGAGATTGTTTTTTGTTAAAAGAAAAAAAGTTCCCAAAATGATGTAATATGCGAGTATACCACAAGTTGTGTTGTGTTTAATTAAGTCGGTGTTTGTTACAAATCTCTATCTCTATTATAAATAAAACAAAATTGTTTGCCTATAAGTATTTTTATAAAAATTTTATGTGACAAACCCATAATTTATTTAAGAATACTTTCTTTTTAATTATAATGTCATATATATTTTGTATTATTTTTATTAAAAATAGCCATTTAAATGTTTAATAAAGAATTAGAAACCTATATAATATTATAAATAAAATACCTTTTTTAATTACCTAATGTAATAATTACTTTTATTTTATAAATTATTATTGTGTTAGTTAATTCAATAGTTTAATAACAAACATTACATATTTTTTTTAAAATATATTTTATTTTTCAAAATTTTATTATTATACCCGGATTAATTAACTAATAATATAAAAAATTAAAAAATTGATATACATATACCATTAATAATGTGGCTATTCATAACACCCTAACTTGTTGTATTCTATCGATCTTAATTTTATCTTAATCTTAATTTTTAATATATACTATAAGACAATTGAACTAATGACTTATAAACCAATCAAATCGCTCATTTTTAACAAATTGACTCTCGCTTGTGTCATCACTTAGATTAACTATAAATTAAAAATCCTAATAATCATTATCCAAATATATTATTATATTAGTATTTATATTAATTTGTAGAAAAGGTTTCATTAATTTACACTTTTTCGTTTTTCATCAATACTTTACACTTTTTAACCCTAAATACTTAATTTATATTTTTAGCCATGAATTTGAGAATTTGTTTCTTAAATTTTTTAAAAACGTTAGAAAAAGTATTTATATTTAATTTTTTTTAAAGTTACAATTGTCACTCAAATAAAAAGTCCTAATTGTTATCAAACAATATGAAAACAATCCTAATTGTTTTCTAATTATCATAGGAGAGTGATTGAAAATAAACATATTCATGTTATGGGTCGTATTATGATCAAACACATATACTTAAATGTCAAGTACATGATCACAAGTATGTTTATATTTTAATTATTAATAATCTTTCATAATAATATCACATTATGAGTATAATTGGTTTCAAAAAATTATATAATAGAGAAATTATTGTAGCATGTGCCTTGTAGATTGACAACGACAAACAATCACATCAATATGTATCAGCTAATAATGACAGTGACGAACATGTGGTTATTGTATTACAACTTGCAAAGTATAACACTTAGACCGTATATTTTCAAAATTATAAGTTTTTATGAATTAAATGTATTAAGATCTAATATTGATAATATCGTAAACCTTGTGTCCAGTGTCGGGCACGGGTCTAAAATCTAGTTATGTATCTATTGAGTGTCTTGATATTGTAAAGCCTATATATATTGGCTCTCATGTATGTGTTTGATATATCAATGGAATGATCATCTTTATTGTCATTTCTATTGTTGTTCTATGTTATTTTGCTATTAGGTTTCACAACATTTATGTTATTTTGCTATTATGTCGTTATTTAATAATACGTTATCGGCACGAATTGTTCGATTCTTAATTTAATAGTGAATAAGGAGAAGATGTAAATAGATCCGAAAAAAGGGATCTTAGGGAAAAGGTACCAACGGAGGTTTTGGCTCTGTCAAATTGGTTATGGTTGCAATTGAGGTAGAACATGTTATAATATATGAACATAAATACATAACAAATCACGAATACGTAGCGGAATAGAAACGTATATGTAATACTATTAATTAATAAAGTAATGAATAGAATATATGTATCTTTGCGCAAAGCTTCCAATAATATTAATAATGATTATTATTATTATGTTAGGGTTTAAACTAAAACCCCTCTACGATCGTACACTTGACACCCCTATGATCGCACACTTGACACCCCTATGATGTATGCTAGTACCTGTTAAATCTCACAACCCTTTGTGTGTAGAGTTATTGCCGTCGAATCAACCACAAGACCACAATTAATGCTATACTATATTATTAATTGTTTGGTGATATAGGTTCACGAATGGAACATAATTCAAATTTGTGTTTTTATGTTCGACCGAACTCAAAAAAGAAAAGAGAAAGAGAATTATTTTGAGTTTTTACAAATCTAATGGTTATACAAAACCCTTAATCCTTAATCCCTATATTTCTATGTATAGGGATAGTTAGTTAGGGTTTTAAATTTGGTGAACAAGTTTAGTCAAAGGCCTAAAAAACCCATGGAATTTTCGGCCCACCCTATTAGTGTATAATTAGGAAACTTTCCAATTTACACTTTAATCCTTTTCTTTTAATTAATTAATAAACACTATTAATCTTTTAATAATTTATTAATTATTTCATGATCAAATTAATTAATATATTACTTTAATACATTAATTAATTACATAGAGTTTACGTGTCATTTTGTGTAACCCGGTAGGCTTAAATGATTTCCGGACATGCGTTTATTATAACGTGATTATATACCAACAGAACATTTCTACTCTTTTAATGTGAGTACTTGATTTTATTAGTGTATGGATTGACAATTTGACATGATTTATATCTATGAATTCGATCATATCTCAAAACCCTCAAAACACATACATGATGTGTCGATGTCTCCTTTAATGCTCACATAAATCATATTGAGTTAATAGTTCAAAGATACAAACTCTTTAAAGGGTTAAAGACAAAAACGATAATAAGGTAATGTTTTGATTGGAAGATGTCACTTTTAAATGTATAGGTTTATTTAATATCTTGTTAACCTGAATAAAGTTTTTGGGCTTATAGCTATATGCTAGTTGCAATATGTGATTCAATTTTTGGGTATATTATTTTGTTGCTAAAAAGTTTTTACCTAATAAGTGAGATTTAATTAATACTTGCTTGCTAACTATTGTTTATGATCAAAATATCTAGAAAACAATATGTATATGATTTTTTTAAAAGGTTTTGAATATCAATGAAAGGATCTATCTCAATCTCTATCTGTTGTGTGCTTATAAACTTTAATTTGCTATTGTGTTCACAACTTAAAAACGAATTTGTTTCAAGTGAAAATGTAATAGTTAATTAATTATTGATATAATTGATCATGTCTTTGGGTTTACTAGTCCCGGCCATGTTGTATTCGCACATTAATATAGAAACATGATGTATGATATTTACATTATATAAAACGAATTATGTATATTATTAAAAGTGCACAACAGAATAGGTTTTGTGGCTCGAATCTTTAAAGTCTAGAGTTATTAAATGTTTTAACCTTTTTGTGCATTTGATTTTAACGAATAATGCATTTGTTGAGCTTGAAGAGCTAGGATATGTTTCCTCACATTGTTATTTTCATACTTTATTCCTTTTATGAAAACCTTTTCAATCTCCATATATATTTAAGAATTTAAGATAAAAGGAAAAGTAAACTAGCTAGCTCACATTTAGTGTGGTTAGTAAATTATATTTATAACTAGTGTTCAGACCTGTCTAAGGACTGGGTAGTCTCAAAATATATTAATCAAAGTTGTAAAATTGGAATTCAAGTATATTAAATAGATACTGAATAAAATTAAAATACTTAAAAATAAAACATAAAATGATTCAAACAAGGTAAAAAGTTGAAGAGTATTTCTACACACAATAAACATCCATAGAAAGCACTTGTTTGATATAAAAAAAAAGATGCACAATTTAGACGATTTATTAATAATGTACCTCTTGTGGAAACAGGGGTTGCTTTTATATTAAACTATATATCAATCAATAAACATAAACATATATTAATAATTAAAAAATAAAGAAGTTGCATTGCATATGAAGATCAAGTACTAATTTTTGATCCGTAAGTTTCAGCTTCATCTAAAACACCCGTAATTCATCTCCAAATACATTAATAAAATCATAATTTTAATCAGCTTAATCCCATTTAAAGAAAGAGGAAAGCCGAAAGGTTTCAAAAAACAAATTTGCAACTTGTATTTTTTTGTTTCTGCCGAAAAGGAATAAGAAACAAAAGCTATTGTCTTATAACAAAAGCAATTAAAACAACATCACAAACATTCATATAAAAATTAAACTGCTAAGATGTTTATGCATATACTAAGTGTGGCAATAACATACGTTACAATTTACAAAGATCGTCTTGACGATGTTCAAGGGACGCGATAACATCCTCTTCGGTAGACATGACAACACTTTTTCGGCCCACCTTTTGCGTGTGGAACATTGCGTCGTTAACTTTCTCTATGTATCTCGATGCTAAGAAGCAAAAAGGTTTAGTAAGAAAACTAAAAAGGGAAGATATCATAATGGAAGCAAATGTTGTAATATAAAACAAAAATCTGTATCTTCTAATCTACATACAAAACCTTAAAATCCTTTTTATTCAGAATCCGTATATCAAAAATATTGGAACAATATGCACACACCAAAAAAATTATCAAGTTGGATTATCGATGGAATAAAAATAGTTCAAGAGAAGTAAAGATACATGAATAAGTTATTAGAATATCAAGCTTTCGTCTAATGAATTTTTGAGATGAAGTAGGCATTATTCTTGAGTGAGAGAAAATAAGATTGTTTAGGGTTGGAAGCGTGTTTAGGGATAAGTTTTCTTAAGTGATATTAAAAGAAAAATAAAAAATAAAATCAAGAAATTAGTAGAAAGTGGCCTACAAAATTTTAATTAATTATTGAAAAAATATATAAAAATAGTGGATTAATTAGGAGAGAGTATTAAGTTCAAAGAGGGGATTAAGCGTAAGTATACCTCCAACCCCCTCTTTTAATTATATTATAGATAATAATTGTTATAACCTTTGATTTTCTTTTGTATATACGAGCATGGTACCCGTGCAATGCAGCGGTGGTGGTGGGGAAGGCGGTCTAGTGGTGTCGGTGATGGTAATATTGGTGGTGGTTGCAGTGTCAAGTGGTGTAGGTTGATGTAATTGTGATAATGAAAATATTTTAGAAAATAAGGTCTTAAATGTTAATTATTAAAATAAGGTATACTAATTCGGCAAATTTGGTATTTTATAAAAAAATTCTATAGTGGATGTTTATTAAGGGTAGTTTAGTAATTTTGTATGTAACTATTGTGTAACTATTTCTAAAAATGAGGCGTAATAATTTCTATAAATGAGTATATCGATACATTATACATATTATATTAAAGAAAAAGTATTTGTCATGGAGCAAACTTAGGTAATCATTTTTGTAATGATTATGTGAACTTTCTTTGTGTTTGAAAATGAGATTTTTAAAAGTAAGATTTTTTTGTGACTATTTGAGTATATTTTCTACTTATACTTTAGTGCAATAATTTTATCCATAACTAAAACTTTTACATGTATTTGAGTTTGATACTGGATCGTTATGTATGATTAAACATGTTGTTAAGTTTGTATGAGTTCAAACTTTTACTGTTTTCAGTCAATGTGACTATTTAATCAACATGTGTCGTTCACTTAGATGCATGTTTGATCACAAAATCAGAATGAGCATATACAATTTATATTTGGTTTTGGGAATTGAGAAATAAATTGATTAAAAGAAATTTAAGTACTCCGTAGTATGTAATGAAACTTTATCTATGTTTGAAAAGAATCATTGGAGTGTGTGTATTTGACAAAATAAAATACTGGCTATGTAAAATTATACTCTCAAATTCAAGGGTGGGAATTTCCTCAAGTAATTACTAATTTGAGGGATAAAATTAGAAATATCATAACCTTTAAATTAAAATCAAGGTTCAAGATCTAATATTAATTTTTTAATTTTAATCCTTGATTTTGAATAAATAGTTAAAATCTTTTCAACTTTACCCCTCAAATTGAGAAAACTTGAAAGGACCTCTACCCCAAATTCAATTGTTAGAAATATAGTACAGAGTATTTTTCTCTCATCTCAAACACATTATGTTGCTTGCTAGTAAAATGCTATGTTGATATAGTAATAGATTAATTTCTAGACTATGAATTTTATGTCTATATTGATATCAATGCATATGGCATAATTCATACAAAATAGGTGATGGTGATTTTCTAAAGTGCATTATTAATAAATGATGGTGATTTTCTAAAGTGCATTATTAATAAATGGGATTATAAACTAGGAATGTAACTAACTATGCTAAAATATTTATGTTATGTAACTAACTACAAAAATGTTTATGTAATGTAACAAACTACATGTTTTCGTCTATAGTATGTATAGGATGACCGGTTGAACACGTAGCCGGTCACCATTATGACCTGGGAATGTAGCTAACTATGTCAAAATGTTTATGTTATGTAACTAACTACAAAAACGTTTATGTAATGTAACAAACTACCTGTTTTCGTCTATAGTATGTAAATTACCGGTTACCGGTTGTGCTTATAGACCAGGAATACCTGTTACTTTGATACAGTGACCCTCTTATATTTAGTAGGCAATGTTGATTATATGGAGGTTGGCTATATACGTGTAGTCTGGTCCATATAATTGAACAAGTGACAGAATGTATTTGCAGACAATCATGCAGTTTATCTCACGCAATACGATATACAGGCAGTCTATATAATGGAGAAGGTTAATATATATACACAGTTTATATAATGCAGAAGGTTAACATGTATCTATACACCATCTAAACCACCTACAGAAATCAGTATCTATACACCATCACCACCACCGACAAATCTGTATCTATACACCACCGACAGAAATCTATGTTTCTTTTTATTCTTTTTTTCCCCAGACCACCATCCAAACCCTGCCACTATCTAAACCCTAGCCGGAGATTAAACCCACAAGAAGTGAAAGGAGATTAAACCTTCGCCGGAGATTAAACCCTTATCGGAGCTTCATTGACCCCTTTTAAGAAGACTCTACCTCATCAGTTCTTGCTTCAAAAAAGAAAAAAATGATGCTACAAGTATACCGAGATTGATTGATCCATATAGATATGGAATCGATGGAATTTCTTTAGATATCAATATGAACAGATCCATTTTCTTTAGAAGATATATATATATATATATATAGATGTGTAGGACAGATTGTTGCTCCGCCATCTTTCAGCTATCCCCATCTCTTTCGTCACCATCTATATATAGATCTATGAACTCACCTTAGTTTCTTGCTCCATCATCTATATATATATAGAAGATATATATATATATATATATATATATATATATAGATGTGTAGGACAGATTGTTGCTCCGCCATCTTTCAGCTATCCCCATCTCTTTCGTCACCATCTATATATAGATCTATGAACTCACCTCAGTTTCTTGCTCCATCATCTATATATATATATAATATATATGGATCCGTTAGATTCTTTCATTTCTAAAGTTTTTGTTTAAACATTGATTCTTCATATTTGTGATATTTAAGCACCACAAAGCAGATGCATACGGGTGGATGTCAAATTTGAAAGACTTGTGTGTGTTTGTTCGTGTGTGTGTGAGAAGAGAGAGAGAGAGAGAGAGAGAGAGAGAGAGAGAGAGAGGAGTTTATGAAATAATTTGTTGTATCTTCATTAGTAGGTGAAGAATAGAAAGATGAGACAAATGTGTGTTTTGATTTTGTAACTTGTTGATGTTTTTAATTGTATATGTGTTTTTGTTAGTATTTGATCTAGTTGAATAGTGAGTCAGCAACGCCGGAATCTGCTGCTATACATACTATAGACGAAAACAGGTAGTTTGTTACATTATATAAACGTTTTTGTAGTTAGTTACATAACATAAACATTTTGGCATAGTTAGTTACATTCTCAGGTCATAATCCCTAATCATAATCGGTTATTTTCTAATGGTAACCGGTTATTTACATACTATAGACGAAAACAAGTTGTTTGTTACATTACATAAACGTTTTTGTAGTTAGTTACATAACATAAACATTTTGGCATAGTTTGTTACATTTACAGGTCATAATCCCTTAAGTAAAATATTACTTAGTCTACTATTTTGGTGTTATAGTAGAATATCACATCTTCCATACAAATAAATTATGCCCTATTAGATTTTTGTTTAGCATTAAATCTCAACATTAGTCCACTCTAATTACAAAACCTAAAATAGGTTTTGCTTCATCATAAATTTCACTTAATTTTGCTCTTATCGAGTCTTGTTTTTCCATTAAGATATGACACCCATTGCTCCTTCTGATAAAGTATTATGGAAGATTACTTGAGCATAAGAAGTATGATAAGTCAATAATTATGTCTCTTATATTAAACAAGAACTCCTTACGTGATTCCTATCAAGTGAGCTATTCCATATTATTAAATTCACAGACTAATGTGTTTTCTGTGAAAATGGAAGAATCAAAATAATTTATAAAACGCATGCAAATACAAATTATAAATTAGTTAAGTGGCATATGTGAATGCATCCTAATACATAATGTCATGTCCCTTAATCTAAAGGGCTTATACATGGTAATAAGTAAAGTTTCTTAGTGCCTTAAACAATAAATTTTCCATAAGTACGATTAGATTCCTTAAAGATCAACTATAAGACTCAGATTACCAAAGGAAAATGAGTTTGTTGATAGCAATATACGTACAGGAAAGAATCGCATGAAACTAGAAACTAGATAGTATTTACCTTACTACCACTTGACTTTAAAGAGGATAGTTCTAAGGTCTATTTTCCAGCTTTATGTTCTTCCGAAAGGAAATTCACCTTGCACGATTATGTCATTAGCAAAGGCATGAGTAATATGACTATCCGTACTCTAAGCCTTAGAGTATGGATAGTCATATTGCTCATGCCTTTGCTAATGACATAATCGTGCAAGGTGAATTTCCTTAGAGTCTAAGGAAGCAGCTGGCTTAGATAAGTAGTTATGAATTTATGATACTTAAGTCTGCTAATATTAATATTTTAATTAACACATGATGCATTAAATTTAGTTATATGTGTTTCCTTATCAAAATCCATATATGACTACCATGAGAGTAAGTGATTAAGGTTCAAAGAACCCTAATGACTATTCATTTAGGCTTTATGATACCTTACATATTCTGGATTACTCGGAATATAGTATCAATACTAAGGCTACAAATTTGACAATTAGATGGTTTAAATGATCCAAAACCCGGTCACTATTAGCTTAAACACTCATCTTATTGGTTATCACTTTTTGGATAGAAATCCTTAGCATAGCACTAGCTGATATAATGCATTTTCATACCCTTTTGTTATCATGAAAATGAATAATTTAGCAAAAGGACAATGACACATGAATTTCATCCATTAAGATCAAAATTCATGAGCAATCATGACGAAGGATGAAGTCTTATCAAATCTCATTCTTATTGATTTTAAGCATGTGTTAAATGACTTAAGTTTTAAATGGTTAAAGGAATTCTATCTCATCAGCTTTAATGGAGCTTATGCCAAATTGTAATATTCAGACATAAGTTGTATCTATCTACCACTGACCAAATGTCTTAAAGAAATCTATTCATATATACTTATTAGGATTCCTTCTAAATTTGTCTCTTACAATTTCTTATGAAATTTGGACAATAAGGTAATCAAGTCTAACATATGTGTATTTTTTCCCTTATCACACGTATCATTTGAAACTTCTCATACGGAGTTCTTAGAGTTCTTAGAGATCAGTGGGAGTACTACTTGTAAAAGTTACAAGAAGTGGGGGAGTGGCAATTTGTTCTTACCCCGAATCCAATACTACTCCTAATAAAGTCTCAATGATACCTAACTGATATGGGCAAACTTAGATTTCTTACATAGAGCCTCACATAATCCTCAATAAGAGAAACTGATATAAAGTTATAAACATCATTAAGTTGGTCTCCCTATTAGAATTTGTTTTGGTCTTAAGTTAATATTGACCCTATGCATGCTGAATTTCTAAGGATTTTTAAGCTTAGTGGGAATAGTAAAGTTATGATCTGGACTTTCCAGAAATACAAGGGGCCGGGGGGGGGGGGGGTGAGGGCGGCACTCATTAAATGTCACTCCAAATTTAACTCCGATTACACCTCTTGTCTACCAGACTTTACCCATTCCTACACACTTAGAAATAAATGTTGCTTCTAATATACCTGATAATTAACCAAGAGCTAATCTATAAATCTGAAACTTTTAATAAACCTAATAATCAACTCATGGGGTTCATCAATCTAGATCTAAAAGATCTATTAACCTTGATGGTTATATACCTTACCTGATTAAAGTTGAAATAGATGTTGGAAAGATTATTAATTATATACCTCTTCTAATTATGCCCTTAGTATCTTTACTACATTATTAGAATAACATTTGGAATTTAGTTGAACTACTTTAAAGTTGTTCATAACTAAACTAAATCCGAATAAAAATGTTAAATACTAAAAGAATGATTGATTACATAAAGGTTTTACTCAAGAGGATATAAGTTATCAAAGGTTTTCTTTGAGGATCATTACAGTTCTATTAGCGTATGATAATTTACAGCTATATTAGATTGACATTAGAACAACTTTCATAATAATGACTTACATGTTCATTATGAACCTTATAATTCTTATCTGAAGGTAAGAACACTTAGTCTGTAAGTCGATAAAAATCCATATATGGGTTGATGCAAGTAAATTTTGATGAAATTATAATGTAATTCTTTTCATCAATCTTCAAGTGGATTAATGTACCTACCTAAAGACGAGTGGGAGCAACTAAAAAACTTGTCTTTATATAGATGACATTCTTTTGACAAGGATATGCTACATAATGTCAAAGAAATGGTAACTCATATTTGACATGATAGATCTAAAGGGATATTATTTTCTTCCGAGAAGCAGATCCTCAAAGGTGTAACATACATTATTTCTCTCCTTTAGAGGATAATAGGATAAATGAGATTATTTCCTTATGCTTAGAAGCCTTATATATGCTTCATTTGTAATAAGCCTTATGTATGTTCAAGTCTTTAGTCATTTAGATATTTTCTACATTGCTGGAACACTAGACCGATATAAGTATAGTTTTGGTCTAGATTATGATAAAGCATCTTACAAAGTATTACAATATCTATAAGAAACGAAAGACTATGATTTGAACTATATGTATACTTTAGGACATATCTTTATGTTAGTATACAATACCCATTTATGTAGGAGTCATAAGCAATTGTTAACAACCTAACTTTATGACACGTCACTTAATGTTGTTATAAATTTATGAGTTGACTCATAAGTAACTCCATATTAGTAACATATTGAAGACTTGCTATGATAAAGTCAACTTTCCTGATTTCTTGAATAGTAACAGTTTGAGAGGAGCTGCATTAGAATTTCAATACGAGATTATTGTTCTAAACAGTAACAGTTTGAACAAGTAGAGGAAACTAAGTTCTCGTATTGGAAATATTCATGATATGCTTAAGGATCCTATAACTAAAGGTCTATAACCCATAAGTCTTTTCAAAGAGCTCATAATAAAGACGGGTGTTAATGATGACCATGCGCAACTGCATATCATACTATGAATGATTAGTTAAGAAATTTTCCTCCCGTTTAGATTTGTTTGTCTCTAAATACGTTTTGCTAGCCTAATGACGTATAGACACTAATTATACAAATCAGCTTTAAGGTTTATTTGTCATTTGATCCTAATGTTTACGTAAGTTTTAAATTTTGGATTGTAGTATGATTAATGGGGGTCCTGAGTTGAATAACTGACTTAACGACTGTATTTGTTTGCTACAATTCTGGTTTAAAACTAAAATGAGTATTAATTTCTAATCAGAATTATCTAATATTCATAATAAAGGATTACTCGACCAAGTGGGAGAATGTTAGAATAAAAAATATATATTAATGTATTTATATATATTTATATGTGGCCCTTATAATCATTTATCTAACTATAATGATCAATGACCTAATTACCCCTAAATAATTAATAGGTAATTATTTGATGGACGTAATTACCATACTTATATATTATGGTTTCCCCTTGGGTGTATTTACATATAGAGATCATTAAGGGCCTAACACCATAACATAAATCATCCCCTTTAAATTCTCTCTAAACTCTAGTGACCTTATCTTTGTAACCTAAACCCCATCCTTAGTGCATACCCTAAACGGTAACCCGACCCTCAACTGAGTCATGTCGTCTTCCCTCTACGGCTTCTAGATGATCAGGTACATATCCCTAATTCGTTATGTGTTTAGTTTATACAATAATTGATCAACACAGACAACTCTAAGTACAAAAGATTACAATGTGTGAAGAATATTGAATGTATTTAGTTTTGCTTGTAAAATTAGTTTGCAATTTATGTGCGTCATTGACTAATTTCCCGTTGATATCGATAAGCAATGACTAATTTGAATATTGAACCCTACTCTAATTATAAAAATGATGTATCATTTGTAAAATTGTAAAAAAAAAACACATTTTATATATATATAAAGAACATGATTATCAGCAATTTAACAAATTAGTTAATGAAATAAGGATATTCAATACAGTAAAAGCTAGTTGAAAGATATGTTAGATATTATAGCATGATAAAATATGGATTTTCAAAACATCATATTGAAAAGCTCCATTAAAAATTTAAGTTCATAAATGAACCAACTATCCTAAATCTAAATCCAAATAATATATTAGAAATATAAAATTAAAGAAAAGAAACGATAAACGCGGGCAGAGTCAGGTATTCGTGTTAATTCATATTCTATAGTAATGATACAACTATTTACTTTGTAAACCCATAATTATGTCACAAGCTATACAACTTTTTAACTTGTAAACCCATAATCATGTCACAAGTTACAAACGAAATGCATCATTTTTTTCCATTATTCAAGACCAAAAACTCTAGGTCATACATGGACTTGAATGAAGAACGATATTGGATCCTTGAATATCATAAATGACACCACAACATTGGATCCTTGAATATCATAAATGACACCACAACAGCAACTGCTCCTTTAGCATTTCCAAGCACCTAGTATTATTATGTAGAAAAGATGAGGCTCTATATCAATAATACGAACTTTTGACATCCACTTCCCTTTATGGGAAATTTCATAGTATTAACTCACTTTTCAAACATTAATATTCATATTTCTGCATATACGTTGTACGTTGTCTCTTATGGGAGGACATTTATATCTTTTGGAATATAAATGTGCTCTCCTACAAAGTAAGCTACATACAATAATATTGACCACCAAAATATCTATAATATATACCATAAATGTAGAGTTTGATATCCAAAGATCATCTCATTAGCCTAGTGATATGTGATTCAGAACTTTAATGGAGTAAGGGGGAGTTGGGACATTATAGGGTACATAGTTGAATATAAAGAATTTCAAACATAGAAATTAAAGATAATGAGAAAAATGTACAGTTTAACTCAGTTATACAAACCTGGAGTGTCAATGTGCTTTTTTGTTTAGTAACCAAAAAAAATTGTCAGGTTCACACAATATGACATTGCAGATTTGAAGAGCAGGTACCAAACAATGTTGACATATTTTCGGCAAGTGCTATAGTGAGACTAACCACAGTCTCCTCCATAAACAATGTTGCTGGAAGTAACATTATAACAGCTACTGGGGCCATGTACAACAGAAGGTTCATGGAATTTAGTTTTTTTCCCCCCTTTAGTTATCATTCAACAAAGTTATAGTCAATTAGATCCTCATAAGATAAAATAAGATGGATAGATGATCATATAGAGGGAGGGATTACCCTTTCGAGGACAACAAAATCCCTTGAAGTATTGATTTTAATGGTCTTGCAACTGTAGCACCAATACACATAGTAAAACCAAATTTATAAGTAACACCTGTCATTTTAAAAACCTGAATTTACAAAAACTTTGCGGAAAGCGTATATATAAAACTGCCTCATCCGTAACTGGATGGTACCTTTCATAATAATGGTGTTACTAAATCGTATCGTCACAACATTGAATGATAAATCCAAGTTATGGCACCAAAATAAATGTCATACATCATTACATAAAACATAAGTCATTAAGTAGCCAAACTATGGGTAACGGAGAAGTCTAAGCATGAAATTAATGCTAATCTTCATTTATTCTTCTACCTATCTCACGATCCACGCACTTCACTAGCTTATATCTGTTTCTCCTGAAGGACACAACATTTTCATAAAAGCAAGTGTTAACTAATAAATTAGCTAAGATACACACATTTTGATAAAACGTTCTTCATTTTACTTTCATAAAACTTCGTCATATTTTACTTATCAAAACATAACCACATTACATAACATCCACAACAATCATAGATAATCCCACCTTTAGTTGTTCCCACATCCCATCATATTTCGCATCATATTAACATATACTTGTAACGTTAACGTATCATCATATCATATCAACATATACTTACAACTTAATCAACATCTCATATCATGGAATCACACACATAAACATATCCCACGTATACATATTAGCACATGTAGAGTATATACTCCTAATTGTGCCTATCAAAGATACATCATCCTTATCACACGTCTGAACATATCATATTGAATCTCATGTCACCTTGTAATTCCACGCCTTAAATTACATATACATCTTTCTCACATATTCTTATAGTTATCTTAATCAACTTTATTCTCACTTCTTACATATTTAAGCAACTTGTTCTTTAATCAACTTTACATATTGCGCACTAGCTTTACAACTAGCACGATTTCCCACGTCTTAACTTTTAGAAAAGGCAAAGCCATTTCCATAATATCCCGTCATGCTTTTAACATTAGTGGTTATTCACTCCACCTGGAAATACTAGTCTCACGTAACTATGCCGCAAGGAGCCACTCAACCGACCACGTACGCACTAGCTTAGCATAAACTAGCACGGGTTAAGCTTAACACTTCCCACGTCAATCTCACATATTTAGCTATAGCATTCCCCACGTATTTAAATCATTCTTAGTTTTACGCACTAACACTAAGGCCAGAACGATTTCCCACACTTCACACTTACTCTAACATTAGGTATATTCATTACCTAACTAATCCCACATCTACTTTAACGTTTAATCCCACTAACGTGCACAACTCATAGCAATTCCCACGTGTATCTAGTGAACTAGACATATCATACTTATGTCCCACATACAAGCCATCACATATCAAAATTAAGGCATATCAACGACATTATCAAAAAAACATATCTTAAACATATCATGGCAACGTAATTATAAGCATCATACTTCGTATACATATATTTACTTCTACTTTAAACATCATTATATCAACATAAATCATTTCAACATGCATACATTCCCAAATAACCTCCCGCATAACCCGGAAAACCTAACACATAAAAGATAATCCGATTAAGAGGTTAATTATAGAAAACTACTTTTTGTTGTGCCTCAAGCGTGAGAAAAGTCATGTATCTTACCTTTTGCATGCGTCACAAATACTTTCGAATAGTTTACCAAGCTCAAAGAATGTTCCTGAGAACCTAGAACAAGTATATAACCAACATATAAGCTTATACTAAGTGTACAAGACTCCTGGACAAAGTTGTGCCGCAACTAGTGAAAGTTGCGCCACAACATGGAAGTCAGTAAATTTGCCCACTCCGACGTTGCGCCACAACTTTTGCTCGACCTGCACACAACTTTTTGTTACGCACATCTATTCGATCCTTGAACGTTTCTATAATACGCCCACGTCTTACAAACACATAATACCTTTAACTTAAGACCTAATTGACTCAATCAAAGTCTTAATTAATCCAAGAATCAATTGCATAAATGAATCCATCTTTTGATCAACAAAACGACCAGAAACCGCAACGTTTGATTCAAAACACAATTGAAAACACATGGATCTAATTAAACACCTGGGATTCACTTATTTACATATAAACAACATTATGCAACATTAAAGTTTGCATCTTGACATAGTTGATCAACTCCATTAATGATTTTACTCACGAAAACGTCATTTTTAACCGAAAACATCAACTTTAAACAACCCCAACCCTCAAGGTCGAATATTGTAAGTCCCTCGGGTCTTGTACTCTTATCGAACGAGATCGACTTAAGGATATGTCGAGGTGCGGAAATTCCTTGAGATAACCCACGGTTTTTTAGATCAACCTATAGATATATATATATATATATATATCTTTTTGCGTGAATATAAACACTCGGGGGAACGACTCCTCGGATTCACTTTACCAAACATATGGTAATCTAAATCTACGAGCCATTCGGGGGTCGGGTGTGTGTTTGCAGTTCATGCACGAGACGAGTATCACCCACAAGACAAAGACTATGCATGTTCTTAGTTTTCTCTCTCTAGAATTTGCTCGTTTCTCTCTCTACACTCTTGTTGAAACACATATACACACACCCTCTATATATAGGGAAGGACCAGAAACACGCAAATGCCCTTTTACGTGTTTCAGGAACACGCAAACCTAATGGGCTTTGCGTGTTTCCATGCTCAAGGCCCATTAGGGTTTTGGCCTGTTTTGCGTGTTTCCCTGAACACAAAAAACGTCTGTGAGTTCTTGTGGTCAAGCATACTTTTGCTTTCAAACCATTTGAGAGTTCTTGAGAACAAGCACACATTTGCTTGTTTCTTAGAAACTCTCAAATGACCATTTGAGTGTTCTTGTTGAACAAGCAAACTTTTTCTTGTTTCTAAGAACCCTTAAATAACACTTAGGATATATTGAGTAAATGTCTTTACTGCTGTCAAGACGCAGAACTGACATTGTACTCAGAGTTAATGTCCTTACTGCTGTCAAGACACAGAACCGACATTAACTCAACTAATGCTTTAACTGCTGTAAATATACGCAGAACTATCATTACCTGTCGACAACATTTCTATTGCTGTGAATACGTAGAAACAACGTCGTCTATATTACCTATTGGAAGTGTGTGTTTAAGATAATGTTTATACTGCTGTAAATACGCGGAAACACAATTATTTTAACTTCCTTTTGGAAGTACATTAAGTTAATATTTCAACTGTTGTTTAAACACAGAAATAATATTAACTTAATGAATCTTTACATGTTATGTCTAAAACTTGCAAAATACAAATAATAAACAAGCATATAAACATAAATGGATCCCAATTGGATCATCAAATTATGCCATGGTAATATTATGGAAAATAGTAATTACAAGATAATTACAAGAATTGTACATATAAGCAAATATACTTCACATATCTAGAATGCTCATGTCACAGAGAATCATGCACCAATAGTCCCCCCCTTGACATCAGCATCTAGATATGGTCTTCAAGTCTTCGTTTGTCATCCTAAGTGGTGGCCAAAAACCCTATTCAGGAACTTCAGAAGCAGTCTACTTTCTTCTGCTTTTCTTCTTCTCTTGACCTGAGTCTCTTTCTCGAAATTAGAATCAGACTCTGTCGATGACTCCTTGCCTCTACCTGCAGCAATTCTACGAGCTCTTTCTTGATTTACCCAAGATCATGGATCATTTGGCTTGATCATTTCGGCCATTGCATTTTGATATGCCACGTGATTGTGTCCGAATTTAGTAAAGATCTCGTTCTTCAGAGTCAAAGTGTCAGAAGAGTCAAATGATAGAACATCATCTCCAGAAAGCAGCTTCGCAGGATCTCTGTAAGATACTGAAGTCTTCTGATGACCAACTCCTACATTCCAGTTGGTCGTTCCTGGACACCAACTCCTACATCTCCAGTTGGTGTGGGACCAGCATCGGCAGGTGCTTTCCTTTTGTCTTCAGCTGTGGGGGCTCGAGAGGTACCAGGAGCACCAGGTTGGCTTTGCTCCCCCTGAGATATGGCAATCCTCGTGCCCATTGGAAATCTTGAAGTCTCTCTTTGTCTGCTAGGATCATCTCCCTCGTCCTCTCTACTGTCCCTCCTAAGGGCATCATCCTTGCAGGCTGGTCGTATCCCCCCCGAGACTTAAGATTTTCAAAAATCTCATTCAACTGGTCATGGTTGTCATCGAAGCTTGTCAAACCTGCAGTCTAGCTTTTTATAACTTCATTATGATTTTCCAATCTTTCGACAATCAGTTTAAGGTGCTTAGATGCCTCAGATTGGATCTGTTGTAGAGCCTCCTGCCTTGTTCGAAGCTGAGCATTCTTGGCCTTCAGCTCTTCAAGCTCCTGACGATGTGATTCTTCCTGCTGAGACAAATTCTCTGTCAAACCAGCAACCAAGGCTCTCATATCAGCCACTTGCTTTACCAACCCTGATATAACATCATCGTCGGTTCTAGAGCTGCTTGGTTGGGAAGAAATCACTGATGGTCGAGGAGGGATAGTTGGTGGTGCAGTTGGTCTTGGCACTGACGGTCTGATTGTGGATGCATATGGTTGCTGGATTGCAGAAGGTCCAACAACCGGAAGTGTAACTGAAGTATGAGGAACTGATGTTGTTGCCGCACTGGTGAAAGATGTGAATGCAGACCCTATGGCTGAAAGTCTGATCCTTGTACTTGTTGGCTCCACCGGTGGCCTCATCATCAACCCCTTACCTGCTCCCCTAGGTCTAGCAGTTACTTCCTCAGTTGCTCTCTGCACATGCTCAAACACATGCCCTTATCTCTCTTCAACTACTACACTCATCATTGCACTAAGTCTGGGTGACTTATGTGTGCCAGATGTGCCTTCATCAGTCCTTTTTCTCCTTTTGGGCTGTAGAGGCGAACTATCTTCTGCATCCTCCTCTTCAGGCTGGAAGTCTGCATCAGCCATTAGTTCCCTCTCAGATTGAGCAGCACACTTTTCTTGCAAAAGCCTGTGAGCTCGTTCTTGAGGGTCCTCTTGACCATCATCATCACTAGAGCTATCCTCTTGACTGCTCTCAGTGGCATGAGAATCACTACTTGCCTCATCATTGGCCTCGTGATCCTCGAACATCTCATCGATCTCTGCCTCTAGATCAGCACGAGCATCAAAATGTTGAACCTGATTTATGTCATCATTAGGTTCCAACATTTGTCGTGCAACCTCCGCAGCCTTTTCAGCATTACCTTGACCTTGCTCCACTTGAAAGAACAAGTCATCGACAGCTTCAACATTTACTGGGGATTGTTGCACTTGTTGTTGTTGTTGTTGTTGTTGTACTTGGTGTGCTGTAGGTGGTGGTTCGGGAACTTGCTGTGGAGCTGCAGCAACATTTCCTTCAACATCAGACCCATCATGGGCAACTCCATCATTATCCGGTGCTATGTATGTCGGATTGATGACTGCATCGAAGAGATGTCTGTCTGTCGGTCGAACTGGAGGTGGGAGAAAGCCTCTGTAATTGTAACTATCGTTGAATATACGATTAGGCATAGTAGTTACATGCCTGACAAGACCCACCTGTGGTAAATTGGGCAGATGAGCATTGATGATCATCATAATGAATCGAGGATACATCAAAAAGCGCTCGTTGGCAGTTGCACCAATTTGCCTTCTAATCTCGTTGAAGAAGTAACGAGAGAAGCTGTAAGGCTTGTTCAGCACAAGGGAGACAACTTGGGACTGAGTCTCAACATTCAGCTTGTCGAACCCTCTTTCTGTTGCTTAAAGCCACCAGAACTACGTGACTGAAGAACTTCCATTTCCCGTGAATACAGTTCTTCGTGAAGGTATTCTGATTAGGATCCACAACATAACCCATTCTTTTGTAGACTCCATATCTTAGCGCCTGTGGGTATGAGATTGGACCATTTGCTCCTCCCTCTTGGGCTTCAGTACCCAATCCAAGAATCTGGACCAAATCCTGAGGAGTGAACTGGATGACATGATTATTCATCGTTGCTTCAATCCTTGGATTTTCTCCATCAATATATCTAGTAGAGGCCCATAATTGACTAAGATATGTCAATCTGATCACCGGGTTGGCAGTGAGAACCCTTCGGATTCTGGATCGTTGAAAGAATTCCAGAATAGGAATAAACTCTGCTGCATTCGCCTGGTTGACATCCAGGTTAATCAAGTAATTATGATTGTTGTGGATTGTCTTTCAGCCATCTGCACAAAGATATAAACAACAACCGAACAAACAGTTAGCAACAACAATAGAGTTGAACTTTAAAGTTCGTAATCAGTTCCTAAGCCCCTGAAACACCTTGTTTCATCGGCCCTGGAAATGTTATCAACTTTAACCATTGACGATTTATGTCAATTCTTAAGGTTCTTAATCACTTTCTAAGCCCCTAAAACTCTTAGTTTTATCGGCTCTGAGAGTGTTATCAACCTTAATTATCGACAAGCAATGTCAAAAATTTACAGTTCTTAATCATTCTCTAAGCCCCTAAAACTCTTAGTCTCATCGGCCCTGAGAATGTTATCAACCTTAATTATTGACATGCAATGTCATGTACTAAAGTCCTTAATCACTTTCTAAGCCCTTGAAACTCATAGTCTCATCGGATCTGAAAATGTTATTAACTTTAGACAATGACATGTAGGTTGAATAATAAAATTATTATATTCTCCGTGAAATAGAAACCATTTGTTTACATATTTCTTCAAAATATTATATATTTTATCAAAACAACAGGTCGAAATTAAAACTTTTATTGTTTACTTCAAGAAACGAGACCGTTCTTCTCAAAATCTTTCAAAACATCATTAAGTTTTAATAAACGACATCATAAGATAAATGTTCTTTCTAATTTGACCAATTAAAAATTTTCCCGTTTTGAAAATTTTATAAGTCGTAGAATCGACAATTTTCTTATACACACAAATATGGTGACATTACACACATATGGTGTCAAGTTTGACTGGTCAATGCGTGTTATGTTTCATATATTACTTATTAAAATTTTCAATTTAAACATTTCTAAGTTATGAAACACGCATATGCCACAAACACGCAAACAGTGTATATGTCATAGAAACACGCATATGAGGGTTAACTAGTCAAATGCGTGTTTGTTTGTGATGACGTCATCACAACACGCAAAAATTGGAAGGTTTTGAATTTCTGGGTTCGTAAGAACACGCATGTGTCTCAAGAACACACATACGTGCTGTTTACCCAATCAAAATCCTTCACAGATGATTTGAACACTAAAAGCCCTTAAACAGGTACAAATAACCTTATATGTGTCCGATTTATCGATTTTTAGGTTCCATTTCTCCACCCATAACATGTTTATAGTCCCATTTAGAGATTTTATTATCGAAAATAAAACCCTAAATATTTGGCCATTTAAACATGAAATCTGGATCTAGAGAAGTTGTTAATCATATACCTTTGTTCAGTAAGTGTTGATGAAAGTGTTTCTTGTTACAAAAACACGTAAGAATCAAGTGTTATGAATCGAAATGAACAGTGCATGGGTACAAGAACACGCAAATGTGGGTGGCTTTTGATATAAACACGCAAATAAATTTGAAGTGATAAAATTAAATGCGAGATATTAGCCTTTTATATCCACAAGAACACGCAAAACCTAATGGCCACTAGAACACGCATATTTGGCCCACTTGGCAGAACACGCAAATAGGTCCATAAGATGAAACGCGCATATCGTAGCCCATTTGGCATAAGCACGCAAATCATCCTATTGTAAAACAAGCAAAGTTAAAACCACTTGACTACAATATGCATTTTTAGCCCACTTTGCTCAAAATTCGCATATGAGTCCACTTGGTATACTTTGCATATTAAACTTGACCTATTTTTCGATTCAAGGAACCTTGACCTTTTAAATAAAGTCAACCTTCACAAACTTGATTAACACTTTGAAAATTCACAAAGAATTTTCTCGAACCCGATATGAATAACTAAAAGAATTCTTCAGAGAGCACGATAAAATAGACATAGACTATTTTTATATGTCAAAATTATCTGTATTTTCCTCGATAAAGAAATTCTTGAAAGTTGTCACAACTTAACCATCTTGCAATGTAAAAAAGACATTAAATTAAGACTCATTATGTCATTAATTAATGAAATTTAATGCACCATCTTTAAGTGTTTGATAATAATAGCCATTGAACACACACATTGCTGTTGAATAAATTCAAATACAACAAAAATAAATGATACAAGATTGAACACCCTCAAACAATCTTTCCGTCATTATTTTTGTCTCCATTTGAATTTAGCTGAGTTGTTGATGTGTAAGTGTACTCTGCTTCCACTTTAAGCTTGAGGTTTCTCCATTCTGGACTGGATAGACTCAATTTTCATACACTTTGGAGATCCTTTATCTTGTCGGTTGACACACATCCAAAGAAGATAAATAAAAATGCAACCACATCAGTGAACTCATGAGATCTATGGAATTAATGCATTCACCTCAATAATAATCGAATTTAGAAGATACTTAAACAAATTTAACTGATAACAAACAATACATTCTCACACTTAAGATTAGAATCTAAGCACTTATTGTTAGGTCCAGTTTTGCTGAAAACTTGAGCTCTCTAGTTGCATCTGGAGAGATTGAAGAATTGTCCGAAATATTTGAAGTCCAGTTGCAATGTACAGTTTATGCAACTGATGACTTCCTCCAGTTGAGATCTGAAGAATAACATCTTAAGACATTCCAGTTGAAGTCGAAGACAACAAGTGGAAGAAAGAGAAAGGCAATGGCAGCGAAGCCCAGTTGACTTTCTGATCAGATAAATCAACTGGAGATCCTTCAGTGTAAATGCTCTTACAAAGCTTAACACTGATTACGAGGATGACCTTTTACACTACATCCTTTTATCCGGACAATACTCTTGTCTGTGGATAAAAGTGCAAAGATGTAGAGTGGTTGAATAAAGTAACCTTTTGTCTTACTTTATTTAGCACACACACAAAGAATTATTTACTAATACTTTTATGTGTTGTCAACCATATTTGTACGTCGAAGTTGAGATCCCAATGCTCAACCTTCGACTATAAATAGAGGTCCTTGCACAAGCATTTCAACAACTTTGCAAAAACAAATATACCTGCAATATCGTTGGTGAACTTGTGCAATATTCTCTCAATCGCTAAAAGGAACATTTCACAACTCTAAGTGTTTCGATTGTATAAGAGAATTTCTAAGTATAGATCAATTGTATTTCATAGGTTGTTAAGATATTTACATTCGTGTGTTATTTTGGTTCCGCAACAACCTTATATTTTATTTAACAATCTATAAATAAAATACACTTGAAAAATTACATTATTGCTTCGTATTTACTTATTTGTATTGTCACCTTAATAAGTAACTTCCAGTTAACCTGGTACACTAACACACTGCAACTGGTCACGTCCAGATACAGTGAACATGTTGCAAAGTAAACTCACCATCGACATAGAGGTGTCTTCAGTACTCATCTAGTAATAGTTGGGACTTATACTTATCAAGTTATCTCATATAATAAACATGTTCAATTCAATTATTTATGATAAATTGCAAATCAAAATATCTGTCAAATACATCAATTTTAATGACTTCGTTTAACCTATTTTGACCGAAACCTTAAGTATCAAAACTTAACTTTTCGTGCAATTTGCAAAGAAGACCTAATTTGAGGTGTACCAACCACACTCAAATTCATGTCTTTACATTACACTTCTTCCTTGTCACGATACACATTTTTCTTGTATTCACCAAGAACACAGCCTAGTCCCTCTGGAATCCGAAAAACCCTAATCATTGTTGTCTCTCATGCAATAGAACCCTTTTATTATGAGCAATAACCTTACAGAGCATAAAGTTACAAAACCAATCACAGTAATTTTTTTTGGATCAAAATTACTCTAACGAATCTTGTAATAGTCATGCTGAATACTGTCCTTGCGATATGCCTTACGGAGCATAAAGTTACAAAATCAATCACAGTGATTTTAGACTCAAAATCACTCCAATCAATCTTATAATAGTCATGCTTAGTCCGGCATATGCAATATACCCTACTGAGCATGAGATTTAAAAGTCAATCACAGTAATCTTATGAACAAAGTTACTTTAATCAACCTTAGAATAAACATGCTTAGTCAGATACATGCAATAGGTTCTAGAAGAAGCAATTACTATTGAAGAGATCGGATATAGCAAATGAGTAAACTTAAATGCCATATTTGGTAGTCATTTCTCTTGCAGTAACGACTCCCCCTTTAACCATTATTATATTTTTGTTTTGCATTTTCTAATTTTCCACATCGAGTAGGTTCTAGAAGAAACAATTACTACAGAAGAGATCGGATATAGCAAATGAGTAAACTTAAATGCCATATTAAGTAGTCATTTCTCTTGTAGTAACAACTCTTCCTTTAACCATTATTCTATTTTTGTGTTGCATTTTCTGAATATAAGATGGTTCTTGAGAGATAGAAACTAAGGGTTTCTCATTCCGGTCAACTGGACTAGAAACTCAAAACTTGATCGATCAAAGGCCTTAGTGTAACCATCATAAGTAAATCATCAATTCATATTCATCATAGGATAACATTCATTAAATTAATGATAAAGTCATCACAAATGATTTAATAACAAACATAAAATAAAGTAAAACTTTATATATACTCATTTTTCTCAAAAAAGTTCCATTATAAATAAATTATAAATCAACATTAATGAGACTCCCGAATCATCTCGATATGCAAATTCTCCCCAACCTCCTTTTCCCAAAATCTGATTTAAATCATCTTGCTGCTTCTTTTTGTGAGAAGCATTAGATGATTCGCCAACATGATAGCTCTAAGAAGTTGATTTGAAATTGTTTCCACTTCTTCCAGCAAATCGATCATAATATATACTGTGATATTCTGTAGGCTTAGCAGATGACCTAACTCCAACTGAGTTTGTAGGATATCTACTGTAGGACTTTTCTGATCTTTTACTTGAAGAAGCATAGTTTAAAGGAATTGATTTCTTGTCAACATCTTCTGATTTTTTAGGAGATAAGGCATACATGGAAAATCTTTGAGAAGAACCAACAGGATTTCAAGTTAATTTTCTGTATTGTTCTTTTACCATATCTTTTCCCTCCATCTTTTGAGAACTAATTCTCAGATTTCTCACATTAGGCCTGGATAAGTTATCCAAAGACTGATCATCATTGCTTGTATATAACCTGGTATTTGTTCCCTTACTTGGACATTTACTAGCAAAATGACCCTTCTCGCGACATATGAAGCAGGAAATCCTCTTGACATTTTTCTTTCTTCCAAATTTTCCGAGATTTTCTTCTGTAATGGGAATACCATACTCAGTCATCTCTTCTATGCAAGAGAGACTTTCCAACACTTCTTTCATTGTTTTCATAGGCTTTAATGGAGTAGACTTTGAGTGTCTCAAATGTAATGTCTCATTTTCTTCTAGAAAAACTCTTCCGCTTGTTGATTCATTATCAATCCTGGAAGCCTCTGGAATCAAATGAGGAACATTTTTATGATCTCTGTCCCATTTATGACATACATCATCCATTTGGCTTACACTCAAATAATTTTGACCAAGGTGTTCTACATAAAATACCTTGTCAAGATGAAGATTTGTGATGTCCACTTTACCATGACCAGTTGCAATACCTTTTGCAAGTCCAGCAAAGTTCACCTGAACATCAGAAATCTCAACAAAGTCTGACAAAATACTACTATCTCTAGTAACATGAATGGAACATCCAGTATCTATATTCCACATGTTATCAGTCCCTTCTGCCGAGAATGCACTCTTTGTGATAGTAAAATTTGTCATAAAGTTCACCAGACCCGATAATGTCTTTTGATCTTCGACTTTGTTAGAGCTGCTCACAACTATTGAATTTTCAGGATTTTCGAATACTCTAGTGTCTTCATCTTCAGGAATATCTGATTCTGAATCTGATGATACAACAGAGTTAATCTCAGCAAGATAAGCATTATCAGCTTCTTCCGCAATGGACCCCCAGTCATAAGATCCTTCCTGTTGTTGAACCACTAAAGCTGTTGACCTACTTTGGTTACTAGAGTTTGGACTTTCAACTTTGGAACCTTGATAACTGTTTTGCTGAGAAGAGTTATTAACATTCGAGCTAGATCCTTGAAAATATCTTCGTTGCTGAGCACTAGGAGGATTTGTTGTTCCACCTTCACTGAAGTTTTGACGAGTCACAATAGACCTATCATCCTTCTTAGGTCTTTGACATTCCCTAGCAAAGTGTCCAAAGCCCTCGCAATTGTAGCACTTTATCTTTGACTTATCGAAGCCAAGCTTGGAACCCACGACCTTTCGCCCTATTCTTGATAAGAACCATTTAGCTCGAAGAGTCAGCATAGCCCTTTGCCATTACAAGTCCATCTCTTCTAAGTCCAAAGGATCAATCTGCTCATAGTCTTTATCTATAAGATTAGGGTCTTGAACCTTTCCTTGGATAAACTGTTCATATGATGTCACAAATGACGCAAGAACGGATAAGTGACTTTCCACACATTTGACACTTATAGGCACGGTGGAACTATCACTGGAGGTAGGATATTCAAGATTGCCTGAATTGTTGCTCTGACTCGAAACAAGACATATGTTCCCTTCAGAGTCAAACGAGATCCTATGTAAGTCTAGATCTTCACTCAGGAATGCCTTGGTGCTTCCTTCTGGGAACCTGGACTTACATTGATAGTAGGCCTACCGTAATAAAGCTCGGAAATCTGAGCATTATTATATCCTGCTTCCCTGCGTTTTAGTTGCATTTCTTGTCCCCTAAACTTAGCAACTATCTGAGTTAAAGACATGCCGCCGTAATCTGCTTTCTCTTGCAAAATGGTAATATAATGATTCCACTTTTCTGGCAAAGAGCTCAAAATTTCTCGACCTTCTTTTCCTCAGAGTACGTAACCTCAAATGCTTGCAACTCTGCTAGCAAATGATAATATTGTGTATTTAGTTGATCTAAGTTTTCACTTCTTAACCCATTAAATACATTATACTGATGCTTTAGAAGGTCTCTTCTATTCTTTTTAAGTGTTTCATCCCCTTCACAATGATGTTTTAATGCTAACCAAAGTTCTTTTGATGTATTGAATCCATTAAATAAATGTAATATTTCTTGTGGCAATGACATTTTTAAACATGATAGTGCCTTTTTCTCTGCCTCGTACAATTTTTTATCAGATTCATTCATATCTTGATAAGCATATACTTTGGTAACACCACTGTCCTCATATGTTGGGGCTTTATATCCTTCTGTCATACAAGTCCACATTCTAAAATCGGTGAATTGCATAAAGGATTCGAACCGACCGTTCCAAGAAAAGTATTGGTCAATGATCATCAGTTTAGGTGGTGAATTACCCTTACCGGTCTCATGATCCATTAATATTAATTGGTTAAGATAGTTTGCGGCCATTGTGTATTATGTCCAATATAAGAACACGCAAATCACAGGAATACGCAAATGGGAACATGCAAATGAAACGAGCAAAAGTGTAGGAACACGCAAATTCCAAGAAACATGCAAATTCCAGGAAACATGCAAAATCCTGGAAACACGCAAATCCTTGGAAACGCGCAAAATCTGAGAAATACACAAAATTCAAGAAATACACAAAATTAAAGAAACACACAAAATCTCAAGAACTCTCAAAGTTTCAAGAACAAGCAAAACACAAAAACACTCAAATGCCTTGGTAATATCGAAACGCGCAAAAAGGTACACTGCAAGAACACGCACGGTACACTTTTTCAAGAACACACAAAACACCACTTTTACACAATTTCTTAGATCCCGAACCCGATATTGCTCAAGGATCAACGAAACTATGAGAAAGTGTTACTAGGATTTAGATAGTTTAATTTTTGGCAACAAGTTTGAACCTTTATTTCAAAAACGTGCCCAAAGAATAATCTTCACCTAAATCACGCACACAAAGGGAGACCAAAAACCGTTGTCAATCTCTAACCAAGGTTATAAAAACCTGTGGCTCTGGATACCAGCTGTAAGTCCCTCGGGTCTTGTACTCTTATCGAACAGAGATCGACTTAAGGATATGTTGAGGTGCGGAAATTCCTCGAGATAACCCACGGTTTTTTATATCAACGTTTAGATGATATATATAACACCATATATATATATATATATATATATATATATATATATATATATATATATATCTTTTTGAGTGAATATAAACACTCGGGGGAACGGCTCTCCGGATTCACTTTACCAAACACGTGGTAATCTAAATCTACGAGCCGTTCAGGGGCGGGGTGTGTTTGCAGTTCGTGCACGAGACGAGTATCACCCACAAGACAAGACTATGCGTGTTTTTAGTTTTCTCTCTCTAGAATTTGCTCGTTTCTCTCTCTACACTCTTGTTGAAACACGCAGACACAAACCCTCTATTTATAGGCAAGGACCAGAAACACGCAAATGCGCTTTTGCGTGTTTCAGGAACACGCAAACCCAATGGGCCTTTCGTGTTTCCATGGTCAAGGCCCATTAGGGTTTTGGCCTGTTTTGCGTGTTTCCCTGAACACACAAAACGTTTGAGAGTTCTTGTGGTCAAGCATACTTTTGCTTGTTTCCACACAAACTCTCAAACCATTTGAGAGTTCTTGAGAACAAGCATACTTTTGCTTGTTTCTTAGAAACTCTCAAATGACCATTTGAGTGTTCTTGTTGAACAAGCAAACTTTTGCTTGTTTCTAAGAACCCTCAAATAACACTTAGGATATATTGAGTAAATGTCTTTACTGTTGTCAAGACGCAGAACCGACATTGTACTCAGAGTTAATGTCCTTACTGCTGTCAAGAAGCAGAACCGACAATAACTCAACTAATGCTTTAACTACTATAAATATACGCAGAACTAGCATTAGCTGTCGACAACATTTCTACTTCTGTGAATACGCAGAAACAACATCGTCTATATTACCTATTGGAAGTGTGTGTTTAAGATAATGTTTATACTGCTGTAAATACGCAGAAACACAATTCTCTTAACTTCCTTTTGGAAGTACATTAAGTTAATATTTCAACTCCTATTTAAACGCAGAAACAATATTAACTTAATGACTCTTTACATGTTATGTCTAAAACCTGCAAAATACAAATAATAAACAAACATGTAAACATAAATGGATCCCAATTGGATAATCAAATTATGCCAAGGTAATATTATGGACAAATGGTAATTACAAGATAATTACAAGACTTCAACATCTAAGCAAATATACTTCACATATCTAGAATGCTCATGTCACAGAGAATCATGCACCAACAAATATACAAGAGCAAAACCTACTTTAAAACTTAGTCAACAATCAATTGATGATATAATACCTGTAGGGTTGATCAACGGTTCGAAAACCAAGCAAAAACCCTTCCGAAATTCCTCAAAATTGACTAGTTATTGAAGAATTGACCTAGGGTTTGTGTGTAAGCCTTTTCTAGGCTTTTGGATCTGATTTTTCAGCATTATGGTCGTGCATCATGGCCTTTATACTGAAAAAACTTTCCTAACTTTACATCTAGGCCCTTGCACTTCGTTATAGCTCGTTTCGGCCCTTAATGGCTCTTTTAATGCCTACGGGAACACTTATCGACCTTTATATACTGAAACAACTTTCCCAACTTTACATCTGTGAAATGTTCCTTTTAGCGATTGAGAGAATATTGCACAAGTTCACCAAGAATATTGCATGTATGTGTTTTGCAAAGTTAGTTTCTTAGTTGTGAAGGACCTCTACTTATAGGCAAAGGTTTGGGCATTGGGATCCCAACTTTGACATATAAATGGTTGACAGTATACACGAATTATTATTTAATTCCGTGTATACTAAATAAAGTAAGACAAAGTGTTACTTTATTCAACCACTTTACATCCTTGTACTTTTATCCACAGACAAGGTTATTGTCCGGGTAAAAGGATGTAAAGTAAAAAGGTCCTCCTCGTAATCAGTGTAAAGCTTTGTAAGTGCTTTACACTGATGGTCTCCGGTTTATTGATCTGATTAGAATGTCAACTGGGCTTCGCTGTCATTGTCATTCTCTTTCTTTCACTTGATGTCTTCGACTTTAACTGGAATGTCTTCAGGTGTGTTCTTCAGATTTTAACTGGAGGAAGTATTCAGTTGCATATACTGTACATTGCAACTGGACTTCTAATATTTCTGGACAATTCTTATGCTCTCCAGATGCAACTGGAGAGGCTCCAGTTTTCAGCAAAACTGGACCTAACAAATTCCCCCTAATTGTCCTGAAATATTGCCAAGTATTTTTAAACTTGTTTCTATACAAGTATTAGTTTGAAAAACTTGTGTTTGATAAAACCTACTAATTTTCCAAGGCATTTTTATAGATCATCAAATGCCTTGGGTTTAGTTTTAACTGGTTTATAGATTTTATCAGTTATCTATCTTGTGGCTTACAATCTGGCAACTTGTATATACAACAATTTACGAAAGTTACAAGAAAGTAAATAAAATTACAAGTAGATAGTTAGAAGGAGAACTTTAAACAGATGGACCTTCGCCAGTTCTCCTTCTCTTAGCAACGGAAGAAATAGGTTGTTTGTCTTCAGTATCAACGTTCAATCTTTCTTCAATGTTTTCCTTGAACTTGATGAGACTTTGCAGCACATAAACTGGGCAGTGCCTCAGATTCATTTGTTACTTTGAACTGCGCAGTGCTCAGTTTTTGTACAGCAGCTCGTATATCTTCAGTGGTTGGCTCATTGGGTTCCAACCAAGTCCTTAGATTTGCATCCCTTGGCAAGGGTTTTGGCTTTGATTTTGACTTGGACTTGGATGGGTTCAATACTTGATTAAAAACTTTCTTGATATGTTCCATTCTTTTCTGAATCCTTCAGTTCTCACTTCCTTAGCCTTCTCCACTGATAGGTTTAAGCATCTGGCATCATGCGCAGCTTCACCATCTCTGTAATGTTTGTCCAGTTCCACTTCCAAGACTTCTTTTAAGGCTTCAATGATTCTGAGATCAGCCTTAACCTTAATATATTCAGCAGATGTCATACCAAGAAGTCTTGAATCACTAACATCAAGCAAAACTGGGGGGCAATGTTTTTCTATCTTGGGCCTGGTTAACCCTCATTTGTTTGTTTGTTTCTTTGATTGCATCCCCAATACTTTCAAGTTTCTTGCTATCATCCTCTGAAACTGGAAGAAGCTGATCAACATTGCCAGTTTCTATGATTGGCATATCAGTGGCCGGCTTGGCAGATTCATCAGTTGTCTTTTCTTTGCCTTTGCCATCATTCCTCCTATCAACAACATCTTCAAATTCTTTAATATGTCCACCAGTACTGGTGGCAACAACGACTCCACTCATCTGCTGGCTATTATCAGTACTAGCTACAGCAACCACAATCTCTTTTCCTGAACCTGGAGTTTCAATCACAGACTGGAGTGTATGAACAGATCTTTCCCTCTTGGCAGCATCTAGTCCTTTCCTTATGGCTGCAAAATCATCGTGACTAGATGGTAAGCGATCTAGAGGCTTCCACGATCCCATGTTCTTGCACTCCTTGAAAACTCCACAAATCATGCGAATTGTCCTCCACAGATAATTAATCTCTTGAGACTGAACCAAAATATTGCCATTTGTCTCAGTTTGGCTAGCCTGAATATTTTTAAGTGTAACAAGATCATTTGGAGAGAGCCCAGTTGCAACAGCTTCCTTAACAATTTCCTTCTCCTTCTCCTTGTCAGCTTGTTGAAACATGTCGGACCGTTCAAATCGTGACCAATTCGACTATGAAAGTGCGGAATCCATTCATAATCGACTTTGAGGTTTCTGTATAATTAATGGACATATAAACACGAATTACATGAAGAATAAGAGATAAGAATAGATGTAAAACTCGTGAATATCATTAATCATATGGATATTACACCAAATCAGTATACATCTGACTGGCACGAGGTATAGATCTCTACCTCGTGCGCTATGAACAAAATCTATTGCAACTAAGATCGTTGACCTACAATTGTAACCTAATTCTAGTATATATAGGCTGTAGAAACGGGCTGGACTTCAATCTCGTTTGTGGGCTTTAAGCTCCTTCACATGAACTAGCAACTTCATGCTGATATCATCACGAGGTGATGATGATGTCATCACGACCTGCTGCCTCGTGCTGACGTCATCACGAAGTGATGATGACATCATCACGACCTTGAAGACATCTTTTCTTCTTCATAATCAGCCCATAGAATTGCATTACGACGGACAATAAAAGGTGCTCAGAAATTGCATCTACAGAGCTTCAATTGTCAGGTGTTCAATAGCATGAGTGTGATCAGATACCTTGGTGGCCAAACTATCAAGACTGCCCCTCAACCGATCGATCTTAGATGTGATTGGAGTGAGATCAACTTGGAGCGCGACAATCTTGGTGATCTTAGACATCACTTTTTCGATGAGTTGTTCTTTGGCAGCCAAGGTATCATCAATCTTCTGACCAACTGAAGAGGCCAACTGGTTTTCCAAGCTCAGTCACGTCTAGACCAGGTTTTGCAATAAGTTCTTGAACCTGTCTTTCAAGTTCTTTCAAATCAACCTCTAAAGATCGGACAATGTTGCTCAGCAAGTTGTTGATAGATGTAGTGACATTGGATTTGGTCAAATCAAAGGCCTCCCTTAATGATGTTGCAAGTTGATTGGAGCTTTTGACCAAATCATTGAGCTTGTTGAACACCAAGTCCTGATTTTCAGAAAACTTATTAATTCCCAAATCAACCACTTTAACATTTGTCTGGTGCTCCTTGTGGTATTTGGAAAGGGACTTGGTGTTTTTGTCCAGTGTCTTTTGAATATCCTCCACCCTTGTAAGGAGGTTTGAGATATCAGCCTGGAAAGACACAAATTGGCTGTCCAGTGTCGGAGGGGAAAATGTCACTGGACCAGACCAAATGGAAACTGGAGCAACTGCAGGAGGGTTAGTATTAATAACATTTGGAATGACATTAGGATTAGTTTCATTATTAAGACCAGAACCATTCTCACCTTCAGTACCTGTAGCCATCTAAGCAGACCTAGGTTATAGAATTGATTTAATTTAACTTGCCTGCTCTGATACCACTTGTGAGTCCCAACTATTTCTAGATGGATACTGAAGACACCTCTATGTCAATGGTGAGATTTCTATGCAATATGTTCACTGTATTTGGACGTGACCAGTTGCAGTGAACAGTATACCAGGTTAACTGGATGAATACTTACTAAGGTGACAACAATAAGTAAGTAAATACAATGCATTAATATAAAGTACAAGAATGTAAATAATGGTGAGACAATATGTATTTTTCAAGTGTATTTTATTTATGGTATAAACAAAATACAAGGTTGTTGCGGAACCAAGATAATACATGAATGTAACTATCCTAACAACCTATGAAATACAATTGATCTAAACTCGGAAATCCTCTTAACAATCGAAACACTTAAAGTTGTGAAATGTTCCTTTTAGCGATTGAGTGAATATTGCACAAGTTCACCAAGAATATTGCATGTATGTGTTTTGCAAAGTTAGTTTCTTGGTTGTGCAAGGAAGACTATTTATAGGCAAAGGTTTGGGCATTGGGATCCCAACTTTCACATATAAATGGTTGACAGTATACACGAATTATTATTTAATTATGTGTATACTTAATAAAGTAAGACAAAGTGTTACTTTATTCAACCACTTTACATCCTTGTACTTTTATCCACAGACAAGGTTATTGTTTGGGTAAAAGGATGTAAAGTAAAAAGGTCCTCCTCGTAATCACTATAAAGCTTTGTAAGTGCTTTACACTGATGGTCTCCAGTTCATTGATCTGATTAGAATCTCAACTGGGCTTCACTGCCATTGTCATTCTCTTTCTTCCACTTGATGTCTTTGACTTCAACTGGAATGTCTTCAGGTGTGTTCTTCAGATCTTAACTGGAGGAAGTATTCAGTTGCATAAACTGTACATTGCAACTGGACTTCTAATATTTCCGGACAATTCTTCTGCTCTCCAGATGCAACTGGAGAGGCTCCAGTTTTCAGCAAAACTGGACCTAACACCTTCCTTTCACAAACATTAACTCCGCCAAAAATCCACCCAACATCATTTTGTTTGCCTGTCTATGGTGAGGATAAAATTGAGTTCTTGAACAAGTATGTTGATCAATGAATGTAGTGACTTGAAACATTTCACAAATTTTTACCCTTCTTGACATCATACGCCACGTACAACCTTTTTGATCAATTTTACACTTTGTTTCAAAACGATGTTTATCTGATCTTGAAACAACTAGTTGGTAGCCATCTTCCACACATTTCGTATACAAAGCTATCTTCAAGTCTTCTTTTGTATCAAAACAATCACCTTTCTTGATACGAACAAATCTGGTGTAACAATCAACAAGTATCTTTATCAATTCTTCTTCTGGTATTGGAAGTAATTTTGGCATATTCCAATAGTACTCACGTGGCTCTTTTTTAGCATCCCAAGCTCTCTTGTCACAAACTTTGTTTTTCTGTTCTTCATGGACTTCTTCTTTTTCAACGACGTCATCATCATCATCATCTTCATTTTCATCTTTTTCAGGGTTATATGAATTAAAAAATGGGTGTTCAATAGTTTCTTTCACATCAATATCCTCCCATCATTATCATCATCATCATCACCACCACCACCACCACCACCACCACCACCACCACACCACCACCACCACCACCACCACCACCACCACCACCACCACCATCACCATCACCATCACCATCACCATCACCATCATCATCATCATCATCATCATCATCATCATCATCATCATCATCATCATCATCATCATCAATGACTTGTTACTTGACATGAACTATTTCTTCTTGTTCACTTTTACCAAAAAAACCAATCTGAATCTTCTTTAAGATCATCATATTGACTAATATCAAAATATTGATTTGGGGTTGGATCGAAAGATGGTGGATTTTGTAATGTTGCAGATTTTGAATGGGTTGACTACGAAAATGATCAGAAATTTGTTGGTGATTAAATTGTTGTGGAACCATCAAGTTTTGATTATGATAATTATTTAGTTGTGCATTGTCATAAACGGGAGCTGAAGAACTTACTTGATTACTTCCCGTTCCAGATCCAATTTCAGTACTTCTAGATTCAACACACAATGTAACAATATCATCACAAACACCAATATTACTCATGAATCGATCAACATCTTCATTATCGTTTATTAAGTAAACTTTACCATTTTTCAAATAAGTTAGACTTACCTCACTTTCAAGAGCTAAACTTAACTTTTTTGCAACATGTAAAATTAACTTTTTGTAAGTTAATTTTTTAACGGGCAATTTTAGTGAACGATTGATAGAGTTTGTATACTGTAAACTACCATTTATGTTCTCCCAAGACCCTCCACAAAACAAATCTATCCAAACGTTGTTTGTTTCCATTACTAAATAAAAACTAAATTAAATACTAAATAGTTATAGCTAAGAAAAACATACCTTTTATTTTGCAAATTGAAAGAAAAAAAATTTATGATGTTGTTTATGGTGAAAGGTTGTTGGTAGTTCATAAGTAAAAAAGAAGTACATGAAAAATCCTGATTACTTTTTATCTTAACAAGTACAAAAAAATCTCACAAAAAATCTTATCCATATGTCAAAAAAAGTCAAAATCGCAAGGACTCCTTGTGGATCGCAAGACAGTCTTGCGATCCGCAAGGAGTCCTTGTGATCCGCATCTCTTCCTTGAGGTCTTGCGATTTTATGGGTATTTTTGGTGAATTCGAAAAAGGTTGAGTATTTTCGTATCTTGAAGATGGTTTTTGGTTAGTTAGGCTATTTTCAATATATATATATATATGAGAAAATGGAGTATGTGACTGTTAGACACCTAAGCTTGGGTATATAACCCCTCACATACTAATTTTTTAATGTATCTATAAATGTTTGGCCCCATGCTTTTTATGGATTAAAAAAACAAAATGTGAGAGGTTCTACACCCAAATTGTGTGTCCAACAACCACATAAACCATAACCTCTATATTATAAATATAGGGGAAGTGAGTATGGGGTTGTCCCCCATCTAAGCTTAGATGGGGAACCCCTCACATTTTGTTTTTGAGAAAATCGCGACAATAGCCAATTTTCGGATTATCACAAAATAGCCAACAAAATCGCAACAAAAAAAGAAAAATCGTAACAAAAAACGTGAAATCGCAACAAAAAACGCAAAATCGCAACAAAAAACGTGATATCGCAACTCGCAGTTCGCAACAGTTTGACTTTGACTTCTTTTTTTTTTAAGGATAAGATTTCTTGCGATTTTGTCCTTAAGAAGATAAGATTTCTTGTGATTCTATCCATAAAAAGATAAGATTTTTTGCAAGATTTTCTAATCATACAAGTACAAAAGTTAACTAGTATATCATGTTCATTGTATTTGTTCTAATAACATAACTATAAGATATATTCCAAAATTTCTCTTCTCAATTTCTCTATCAATTCCAAACTAAAGGTATGCTTTTTATTTACGTAGTTTTGTACAAGTAATTAATTCGTTATTTAGTGTTTCTTACATAATGGAACCATCAAATATCTTGACTGTTTGGGTAGATTTGTGTTTTGGAGGATCATGGGAGAATGTGAATGGTTATTTACAGTATT
Organism: Erigeron canadensis; assembly: GCF_010389155.1. Lineage (NCBI taxonomy): Eukaryota > Viridiplantae > Streptophyta > Magnoliopsida > Asterales > Asteraceae > Erigeron > Erigeron canadensis. Next base: position 5,989,469 of record NC_057763.1, read on the forward strand.
TACCATTACCTATGAATGTTTCATTAAAACTGTCATTTAAAAAGTTAACTTATAAAGGATTAGTGTTACGTATTGCAAAAAAGTTGAGTTTAGAGCCTGATAGTGTGTTTAAGCTATCTTATTTGAAAGATGGCAAAGTTTATTTGTTAAATGACAACAAAGATGTTGATCGGTTCATGGCTCATATTAGTGTTTCAAGTGACAATGTTGCATTGTATGTTGTTCAACCTAAAAGTAGTGAAATTGAGTCAGGAACCGGAAGTAATCAATTAAGTGTTTCAGCCCCCGTTTATGGTGATCACAATGTCCAACACGATAATTACCAACATCAAAGTTTTATGATTCCAACACAATTTCATCACCAACAAAGTTTTGTTCCACCATATTTTCAAAACCAAAGACCATATGAAACACATACAACTGAGTTTGGTATTCCACCTCTCCAATATATCCAATACTTTGAAAACCCACAATATATCCCTTATAACTCAAATGTCAACCACTATATAGACCCAAATGCAAGTTTCAAGATAGAACCCATAAATGATAATGATAAGCCGATGGATAACAATGTCACAGATCATTTTGATCTTAGACAATACTCTGATTTTGAAAATGACACCAATTTTGGGGTGAAAGAAAAATAGAAGAGGTTGTTGCTAGTCATTTTGATACTTTTGATCTTACTGAATATGATGATTTGAACGATAACTCGGATGCTATTTGGGGTCAACGTAAAGAAGAAGAAGAAGAAGAAGAAGATGATGATGATGATGATGATGATGATGATGATGATGATGACGGTGATGAAAGAAGAGAAGAAGAAGAAGAAGAAGAGGATGATAATACCAAATGACTTACAAACGGTTTTGCCACCAGTCATGGACAAAAGGCTACCTGGCCGACCCAAAAACCATGATCATATATCGTCCAAGGGTGAAGAGAGAAAGACAACAACATGCAGTCGTTGTAAGGAAAGTGGTCATACAAGGCTGACTTGTGGTGCACCGATGCCATCACAAACATCTTTTCCTCCACCGAGAGAGTATGTATCTTCATCAAAATTGAAAGGGAAATCAAAATTGACTTCACAATCATCTCTTTTAGGTACTGTTAACTTAGGGGATTATTAGTCTGTTTCTTATGTATTTGTGTTGTAGGTTAATGTTTTGTGTGTTTTAATTTCTTATTGTTTTATGTTTTAAATAAATGTTATGTTTTATTTAGTTGTATTGTGTTTTTAAAAATAATGAAAGTTTAGGGTTTATTTGTATTTTTTATTCATTTCTTATATAATAAACTAGTATCCTTAAAAAAAAAAAAAACTCAAAGTCAAACTGTTGCGAACTACGAGTTGCGAGTTGCGATATTGCGTTTTTTGTTACGATTTTGGCATTTTTTGTTGCGATTTCACGTTTTTTGTTGCGATTTTGTTGGCTATTTTGTGATAATCCGAAAAACCTTGGCTATTTTGGTACGATCGCAACAAAAATTGGCTATTGTCGCGATTTTCTCTTTGTTTTTTTAACCATTAAAATCATGGGGACCCATGATTTTTATTTAAAATACAAAAAACATTAAAATATTTGAATGTGAGAGGTTCCCTATCTAAACTTAGATGAAGAACAACCGCTTCATCAAAGGAACCAAGTTATTTTGGCAAATATCTTTCACATCCCATACATTCTAAACTTAGATGAGGAACATTATTTTATCTAATTAACCTCATTCATTTATAATAGTTATTCTTATTATATTAAAAATTAAATAAAAAAAAATTTAACATTACTATTGTCGTATCATCAAAGGAACCAAGTTATTTTGGCAAATATCTTTCACATCCCATACATTCTAATTCTTATCAATTATTATATGCCAATATTATCAAATTATATGTACAAATTCATAGCTTGGAAGTTTTTTTTTCACTCATATTTCTTGGTAGATTAAATCTTTATGTTCTTATATTGCTTAGTTATATGTATTTACGATTTTTAAGTTTAGAGATTTAACATGGTTGATAACGTAATCACATTCAGATTTTGTAGTCTTTATATCATTGGGTTTCTAAGTTATTTTCTTTTTAATTATTCATCTTAGTTGCATTTATTTAAGGATTTAAAATGATTAACAATTTAATTACATTCTATTTCGTTAGTCTTTTTATATTTAAGTCAATTGATAATTTAATTACATTTAGTCTTTATACTATTGGGTCAATAGTCACTTTTAGGTCGATTTATTTATAAATGGGTCATTTGGGTTGGATTGTGTTGAGTATATATTTGCTGAGGAGCCAACCCGTTAAAAATAAAAGTTACAAAAATAAATTTTAAGTTCAATCCGTTTACTGCATGTTCACTGGTACAGCCCATTTATCACCCACTTAGCTCGTTGATCTTTTTGAGGGACCTAGATAGATGGGTTATGGGGGTCTATGTTTGAGTTAGATAAAATCAAACTCCCAGCCACAACCCCACATGGTTTTTGAAAAATTTAAAGTTTAAGCATGAAAGTGGGTTCCATTGACCTTAAAGTGGTTTAATATATCATATTTTGGCTTTTTGAGCGTGTGGATGGTGTTTACTTAATTGGCAGTTGGCAAATCAGATCCCAAACAAAACTATAACTATGTTTTGGGCTGCTATAAATCTAACGGATTGAGTTGATAGTGCTCTAAAGACAACAACCGCAATGAAACAATCGAGTAGATCAGAAAAAGCAAGTCAAGGTATTGAGTCTGACAAATCTTTTCTTCATTTGTGTTCCCTTGAAGCACAAGAGTCTTCACAACATTATGCTTGAACTGTACACGGTACATTGCACTCGTTTACCGTAACCTTTTTAAGTAACCCATAAGACTTTGTGTTTAAGCCGTTTAATTATCATCATGAACATTTTTAGAACCGTTGGAGGAGCAGACGCATTTGCTTCAGTCAAGACTAAAGCCTATTAAGGATGCTACAAGGTAAGAGAATTCAAAAATGGGACAAGAGTATTCAAGATATTTAGGCAACCTTACATTCGTTTTGCATTAATAAGGTTGAAACTTTCGAGTGGGTCTAATTCCAAGTGTAACTACGGATTAATAAAAAAAAAACATGTTTCAAGTGAATACTCTGAGTCATTCCTAAGTTTTTGAGATATTTGTTGATTGTAAATGTGCATAAAGTTGTAGTCTTACAAGCTAGAATTTCGTTAGTTTCGATTTGTTTGGATGATTTTGTAACTCGAGTAGTTGAGTATTGTGAATTTGTACAATTGTACCTACAGATTCATATGTATTTCTTACGCAAATTATCGGGGTGTGGTTACAGCCCCTCTTATTATTTCCATCGATAAAATCTAACATCGGTAGATCTTAACAATAATGATAATAATAATTAATAATTATAATTCGTTGATGATTTCAGGTGTTAATTGATCGTGAATCGCTTATCGTAATTCGTTTTTTTGACCCACCTACCCGCTGTAAGTTATCCATCCATCAATTTTTTTTTCCTTTTTTATGTTATGATTCTCATCGTTTATGATTGATCTGTTTTAGGTGATGATGATGTTCTAAGTTTGATAACTTTTTTTTCTTTTTCTTCTGCAGGTACCGTACCTTCATCTTCATGGCGGCCGACGACGCCAAGGTATTTTCATCTTTTTTTTTTATGCTATTTCAAAACCAACTATCTTTATGTGTGTGTATATATATATTTCAGGTTACAGTTATCTGTATTGACAATTCTACAAAGGTGGGCTATCGTTGGGGTCTCCGTGATGCTCAACTTGAGGCTATTAAATTATACTGTACAACTAAATTACAGGTTGGCGCTAAATCTGTATTTTATTTATGTTGACAACTCTTTGAATGAATCTAACGTCTATTTTGAAATTGACAGTGTAATCCAGAGAATTCTGTGGGCCTATTCACAATGGCTTCAGGACAATTTAAACCTCTGCTTAATCCTACTCGCGATCTTTCCAAAATCCTAGCCTCCCTTCATTATGGTTTGGCTTGGCTTCCTTCCAATTAGTTATATGCATCTCTCTCTCTCTATATATATATATCATGTATGAATTGACTATACTTGAAATGCGCAGGAGATAAATCTGCGCAGGAGCTCCGTAAAGCCGCTTGTAGCGACTCTGAAGTGTCAGCGTGCAGCTTTAGATGTTGTCAACTTCTTTTGTCTGAACATGGACTACAAAGCTTTTGCGGGCTCTGATATATTAACTGGTAAGTACCGTTATGCGAAGGAGGAGCTTGATGCCCTTGTTACTGGTGTCAATTATAAAGACAACAGCCACATAGTACATGTTGAAGATCAATCTTCCGTTGTTGAGATCCTATCCAATTCTGCTATATTAAAAAAGCATCTCCATTACATTGAGGAGAAGAAACGTGTTGCAGAGGCTGAACATGTTATGATGCTGTATTGTTCATGTTTGTCTGCAAAACAGAACCAAGTGTTGCTTTATGTTTGTCTGCTTAATATGAGTCAGTGTGCTATCTTAATATAATACTCGTACTAAAATCCCCCCGAATTTGTGACTTGTTATGCATTACGTTAATTGCATCATGTCATCACATTTCTTATCTTTTCTGCAATTGGCCGTCGGTTATTCATTTTCATTTATACTACCATCGTATTGTACTTTGTTTGGTTTGCATGGAACTACGGATAATCCCAAAAATATTGGGTGATATTATTTTGCTCTTGCTCCATTACGTTGCAGTAGTTCCATTTAAAAGAAGTTTCATATGTATGTACATTCATTTTTTTTTTTTTATTTATACTGTCAACATATTTTGAAAGAAGTTTCTGAATGTTGACTTGCTTCAAATGAGAGAATTGATGTAAATAATACGAGTTTTAAGCAAATAAAACGTGTTTTAAGCAAATAACTGCCCATTATATAAAGATTTGTAAACTGAATAATGCCTGAAAAACCTATGCTGAGGCATTAGGGGAGGAAACTACTAAAGTGGTGTTTGGTTCTTGAAATGCGAATTCAATGTAATTGGAATTTGAATTACATTGAATTCCTTGTTTGGTTGGATAATCAAAGGAATTTGAATTTAAAACATTACTTGAAATTCCTTTAAACTTTAGGAATTTAGAATTCCTCCACATATACCATGGAAAGTTTTGAATTCCATTGAAATTCATATGTTTTACCAAAAACCCCTCCTCACTCCACACATCTCCATCTTCTATCTGCATCTTCATTTCTTCATCATGAAGCTTCATCCTCTACAGCTGCTCCTCCCTCTGCATCCTTTTCTTTTGCAACAAGTAATAACACCGACATAATATTTCATATGCTTCCTTTTATTTTTTCTTTTTTAAGAAGGTTTGTGTAATGGATATTGGATAATCGTTGGATTTTGTTATACTATTACAATAGAAAATCAGATCTATAGATACATAAGATTGATATTTTAGATGTATTCCAACTCTCCCATTAGATCTCGTACAGTGGTATCTATTATAATATCTTTTTATATGTGGGCTTTCTAGATCTTCCCATCATTCTAATTGTAATTTGTAATACAATGTACGAGTATTAATTAATGGCTTGAAGAATTTGCTTGCCAGACATATAATTTGTAAAGTGTTTCTTCATTTGTATTATTATTATTATTATTATTATTATTATTATTATTATATTTACTGATATATATAAACTACGAATGGTATAAAAAAATATTATTACAAAAATTTAGTTAAAGGGTAAATTTGTCATTTAATCTAAACTCCCTTAACAGAATTCCATTGAATTCCGTTGAATTCTCTCAACCAAACATATGACAGATTTTATGAATTTCAAATTCCAATTGTTTCAAATTCCAATTCCTTTACAAGATTCTAATTCCTTCATAAAGGTCCCTAAGGGTAAAAAAAGGGAAAGAAATACACTAGGAATTGAAATACCAATATTTTGTCTACTAATCTTTCTTTTGGAAAACTAATCGAAATAGGAAATACCAAGTTCGTTTGGGAAGATTGGCTAGAGATATGTGCTTATGTAGTACTCGTGATAAGATGTTTCCCGTTTTCTTTGCTGAGGTATTGTGCTTATGGTAAGCGTTCGTTTCTTTCCATGATCCAAAATTTCAACCTTTTTTGGTGTGCTGAAATAAATCTTGTCAAACTGGAGACATTATAGACACTATGTAAGTCTAACAGTTTGAAAATAAGATAGTTAAAGAAGAGAAGAAAAGAGAGGACAAAATTACCTCGGACTAAATGGTTATTGCATCACCTTTGTCTGTAAATCTCCCCCCATTCTGTAAGTTGTCAAGATAATCGAGTTTTTGCAATCCTTCCACTTTAACTTCACTGCAGGTAGAAACATTAAGATTTTTTCTTTAGAAGCAGATCAAGGAGCAATTTTCGCGGTTAAAAACCTATGATATATAGAAAGTATATATACTTTTCCAAAACAAAAGAATAAATCCAAATCTATCAAATGATCTATTGGATCACATTTTGCATCTAAGTATTTCCCACTTAATGATATATAGCAACACAAAACCAATTTACCTGATATTTGAAACAGAAAGAGTTATGATATGCAAATGTAAAGTTAAATGGATTTCCATGAGTGTTGGTATTTTTTATCGAATATGTCATCAATAAGTTTCCTCTGCCTCCCAAAGTAACCCTAAGTCGATACTTAAAGCTACAAACAAACATCGTGGAACATCAATAAGATGTACAATAAGATACAGTAATTGAAGAGGTGAGAATTTCAACCCAATCTATGTGTAATCTTATTTATAATGAGTAAATTGGGGATAACCGAAAGTTTTAGCTAGACTTTACGGTAAGAGTGGACGGAGCGCCCTGGGGAGGGGAGGGGTACCGGTTGGCACACCGCGCCGACCCCCGGTACTGGTAGGGTGGGGAGGGTTTTGGTGACAGTGGTGCCGGTTTCCATGCCTATGAATTCGAACGTTAGGAGCTTCAAAAAAAAAGTTAATAAGCATATGGGTCCCACCCCCAACGGCTCAAATCATCATCTTCTTCTTTCTCTTTTCTTCTTTTTTCTCCTTTCTTCTTTGCATTCGTTATGTTCTTTTTTTCTTTCAAACAGATCACACAACACACACACACACACACATATTATCATATATACACATATATTTTAGCAAACAACAATCATGAACCCTTTCTTCAACAATCCTATATCTTTTGAAAACGACCCAACACCCCCAAATATCCAATCGGACTCGAGTTCATCCGACGAGACGGAACGATATATTAATCTCTTCACAATGGCGCCGCACAACCGTCTTGTTCGAGATTACTTTGCCGAGGAACCGAAATTTGATGAGAATTTTTTTAGAACACGGTTTCGGATGAGTAGACAATTGTTGTGACGATAACTACAGATTTGGAAAGCAATTTTGAATATTTTCAAAGGAGGGTCGACGTTCGTGGGAAAATGGGGTTCTCTGCTTTACAGAGATGCACAACTGTCGTTCGCCAGTTAGGATACGTTAGTAATCCCGACTGTTTAGATGATTACTTAAATATGTCGGAAAGATCGTCACGTGACACCCTTAATGCTTTTTGTGATGGAGTCATTAGGTTATACTGGCATGAATATTTTTGTAGGCCAACGCGTAATGATATGCACCATATTTTGATCATCATGCTTCTTATCATGGTTTTCCCGACATGTTAGGTATATATTTACTTATATTACGTGGCTTACTAAATAATTTCTATTTAATAATGTGTATATATATATTACGTAGTTTAGTTAATACTTTCGCTTTAATAAATGTGTATAGGGAGTCTTGATTGTACACACTGGGCTTGGGATAATTGTCTAGTGGCTTGGCGTGGCCAGTACACGCGAGGTGACCATCACAGGCCGACGATAATGCTTGAAGCAGTGGCGTCACAGGATTGTTGGATTTGGCACACATACTTTGGTGTTGCCGATTCAAACAACGACATTAATGTGTTGAACCAATCTCCTTTGTTCAATGGCTTTAAAGACGGCATAGCACCGGTGGTTCCTTTCACTGTAAATGGAACCGAATATAAGTACCCGTATTATCTTGTGGATGGGATCTACCCAAGATATGCGATGTTTGTGAAAACGATTCCTCATCCAACCAATGAGAAAAGGATTCGATTTGCTAAGGCACATGAGGCTGCAAGGAAGGATGTGGAGCGAACTTTTGGTATTATAAAAAAAAATGGAAAATACTTAGAGAACCGGCACGAAAAATGGAAGAAACCCTCATCCGTAAGATCATGTATGCGTGTTGTATTCTTCACAACATGATTTTAAAAGACGAGGACCATGCATTATGTCCTGATTATATTTCAGATCCCCGGTTGCGCCACAGCCATCGGATGCTCGATTGGCAGAGATTCAGGACTCAAACGTTCACGAAGATCTTCGGATGAATCTCATTGACTATATTCATTACACATTCATCTCGGGCATCGATCGCTAGTATTGAATAAAAATTTTAGTTGTCGTTTCGTTTAAGATTGTAGTTTAGTGTTTTAATTTGTTGTTTTATTTTAATATTGTATTAGTTTTAATGTATTAAATAAAAAATTTAGTTTTTAAAAATAAATAGAAATTAAATTAAATAGAAAAGGGCGGGGAGGGGAGGGGAAAGGAGGGGTAGTGAGACATTCTTAGTATTAGGGGAGGGGATGCAGTTCTGAAGGTGATAGGCTAGAAATTGAATTTTTATCAAATCTGACAGCTTTTTTATTCTCATACGTCATGTGAAGACGTTTAAGGTTCACTTCCTCTGAAGGCATGTGCTTATTTTTGCAGTCCAGAGTCAATCGAGTTTCCCAACCACTCTATTTCGCTTGGTCCTGCCGGCAAACTTAACATGAATGGCCTTCCTATAAACAAATAGTCAAATAAGAACGGTCTAGGGTATTGTCGTTAATTCAACTTTACTGGTTTTGTCTTAATCGAACAAAAAGATATTTAAAATGTTTGAAGAGCAATTTCATTATTTCAATCAATTTACATAAAAATGGGTTGAACTCGAAACATGTTTAGCTTATACTAATGTGAAGTTTTCAAACGGTTTAACAGTCTTCTATATCAATGTAAAATGTGATTTAAAAAGTTTATTGGTTTAAATGGAAAGTTAATTTTTTTTCCCTTTGTTTAACAATCTGTTTTTTTTATTTATTTATTTTTGTGACTTAAATTAAGGAACTTTGTTATCATATGTTATGTAAATTTTTGGTGGAAATCGTTGAACTTGAAATAGGTTTATTTTTATATCGGTTGTAACTGACCTCAACAGTTCTCATACTGTTTGCTGTTGGGGAATTTCAAGTTACAAGGGTAAGAAATCAATAACCGGATATCTCTTTATATCGTGATATCACTTTCCGAAAACAACAATTCGACCCTATCTGCCTGGGCTACACGAATTTTGTTTTGGGATAATACAAAGAGTAATGTTCAAGATTTTGACAGAAATCAAGAATCCGTTCGCTAAAGAGTATTTTGTGTTTTGTATATATTTTCTCATGTATCAATTCTTTCTAAAACACCCAAAAGATTGTAATAATAGAGAGAACACAACAATGCACGTATATTCTCTGTGTTTTCTATATCTTCATGCAACTCTGCATGGATATATTTATAAGTTGAAAAGCTCACATGTTAAAACTAGATCACATAATATAATATCATGAAATATGATTTTTCCATGACAGCATGAGAAAATGATTTTGGCTTTTCCACCATGAGTGTGATTGTGAATAAGAGAAAACAATTGTCCACAGTTGCTAGCCTACAATTGCTATTCATTTTCAAAATTATTACACATATTGCTCTTCCATGTTTTACGCAATTCATTTTCAAACTTGTCATGCTCGTAAATTTCACACGCAGATTTCATTGAAAAACGTTTTTATTATGTGATCAAATATTGTCAATCCGATATTACGAAATCAATATTAGTCATTATTACAATGTTTTTGGGTCCGGGATGTCATTCACTTAATGGGTATACACTCCGTACCTCCAAACCCATTTTCAAGTATCATAACCATATCCCTTAATTAAACTAAATTAATAACATTTGCTTCATCTTTATGCACAGTATACATGTAGCAGGGCGAGGTCTAAATCTCCATTTATAACTCTGACCTGAACCCCGAAAAAATGAATAGCAGCTTGATCCCACCGAATTGGAGTATCGATTGTTGATACTGAAACTGTTTGTTTTCTTGTCAGCGAAAACAAACAACAATCAAAGGATTTTTTTGGGTTTATGTGGTCGAATCCAAATAGGAAGCAAAAGGGTGTAGTACGATCAAATATAAGGGGTTTGTTTTCTCATTAAATTCGAAAAGAAGCTGCAATTAAAGCTGGTCGTTTGAATAGCTGACATGAGACGACCAGGTTTTTGAATGGCCTTGGGCCGGTCCTCATTTAGTAAATAACCATTACCTGTTTATTGAAAAAACAGCCTATGAACTTATATTTACCTTCAATGTTTCCAGGATCGTTAAAGGTGTTACATACGACGATGTTCTAGTTTGTGATGATGGACATGCTCATTTTAAGTATCTACATTGGGCCCAAAACTATCAAGCTTTAAGAAGCGGGTTCTGTATCTCCAGGTACTTGAAGATTGATGCTTACGATGACTTCCTCTGTTTCTTCTCAGAACTAAGGTTCACTTTCTGCATCGTCTCTGTTATAGGTGGGTCTTGCAGTGAGTTTGTCAAGATGGGAAATTTTAATTAAGTTGCCCTACCAATGGTGGTGTACAAAAACCGGTTTTTTAAACAGCCCGACCCGAACCCGACCCGGTTTTTTGGTCAACGTGACCAAACCCAGTTTTGGGTCAAACTTTGACCTGGTGTTGATCAGGTTTATGACCAAAAATTGAACCCGACCCGATCTCAACCCTATAGAAAAAACTGAAAAACCCAAACCCGGTTAGTAATCTTCTTCATGTTTAGCTTTTACGCCTTTCTTATTGTGTTCTCTTGTGGTGTAATCTTAATGTTGTAAAATGTTATAACTTAAAAGTATGTCTTCAAATATACTAGGCATTTTGTTTTCTTACATATGCATTGAATTTTCTTAAAGGTAGTTGCAGTCCAAAAATGTAATAATGCCAAGGAATTTTTTTTTAAAACTCAATCCACCACCGCATATTATACGGGTATACTTTTGTATAAAAAAAAGTGAAGTTATCTAATCTTCCATTTATATAATAGATACAAATTGCCAAGACTTTTAGAGTTGTTTGGATACACTTTGGGGCCATTCATTCCCACGTATAGTTTGGGACCATTGATTCTGGTAATTACAAATTGCCAAAGACTTTTATTACGTTTTAAAGTCTAAATCGTGGCCACATTAACTTCTAAGAAATTAGCAGCGTATCTATCGAGTTACGACCACAGATATCTTATAAAAGAATTTGATTTTTGTTTACGTCCTGATAAACTAATTTTCTTCATCGTAAAAGAGACTACTTTTCAAGTAGACACAATTAGAGGTTAAATTATTTGATTTACGTGAGGTGCAGATAAATTATCTTTTACGATTTCCTATGATTTTTTTCTAGTTTATAGTTGTTACAACTAAACGCATAATTTTAAGAGATTATTGAAATTGGAATTAAAACTACTTTTTACAGTAATAAATAGCATTAACAATCATTTTCTATCATTTAAATAAAATCTGAAAGCAACCTCTCTACCTAAGTAGAGATAGGGTCTACCTACATTTTAACTTTTATCATAAACCATTGAGATATTGGGGTCTAAAACCCATAGAAGACGACAACGGGCAGTTACTTTTAAAAACGTATAACTTAGATGCTTCCCCTTTACAACCATTTTAAATGAAGGATTTAACATGTACATCTTAAATTCTTTATGGGAAGAAATTTATAAAACTTTAAAGCAATTTTTAAATTCATGCTTTTTGTAGAAGCACTTAAATTATTCCCAACTTTAAGTACCAACAAATGTGAAGGGAAGGAAAATATATAATAGATACAAATTTCCAAGCCTTTGAAATAGTCATTTTAAGGTCCGAGTTGGGAGATTCATCCAAACGTCCAGTTTGGGACCATTAATTCCAATACCTACAAGTTGACTCAGAGAAAGAATGGTGACTATAATTGAAGTACATACTCAGCTCCTTCGATCAAACATCACTATATATAAACCTTTATTGATCGGCATGATGTTCATGTATCAGATAATTAAACAAATAGCCAAACAACATGATGATTTCAAATATGTGGCATAGTCCTTATAAATTTAAGCATTCTCATATATGTCCCTTTGATTGTGATTATTATAACTATGTCCTTTTTGTTTCAATGTGTTGTTAATAGTACTACTAGTACTTCAACGCGAGTGTGTTAGTTGCCATGCTTGTGTTGACCAATGCGAGATGAATTTGAGTTGGTAAGAAGACTATGTAGTGTTAATATCCTTATCTAGTTAACGATGATTAATTATTATGTACTGCATGCAATTATATGTAATGAATTTGAGGGATATTATATAAAAGTGTATGGAGATTGTCGAAAGTAAATAGGGAAAGAAGAGGTGTTTGTGTTTTGTAGATATCATGCGCCAGGGAAAGGAAGGATGGATGGTCTTGTAGTCTTGTGCATGAATTGCAAAAAAAATGAACCATATGTGAATTTTGGTCTAGGTCGAAGTCCTCTGTTGTGTCTTTGAGATTTTTGGAGTAGCAAAGCAGAGAAGAATTAAAACGTTGTAATGTGTAGACATAACATAATAAATGTAGAAAATACTTTATTTTATTGTGGTATTGTGAGCGCAAGATACAATAGGAGGTGTGTGGATCATTCGAATTACAAAGAAAGATATGGAATTAAAGTTGAATTTTGTTGTCATGTGTCTAGCTGCTTAAAATTCCAAAGTAGTTTTTATAACGTTTGTGGTCCTTTTGAGGATAAGCTGGCAAAAATAAATAAATAGATAAAAAGAATGCTGGTAAGGGAGACAATTTTAACATTTTCAATTCCTATATGTAAGTGAATATATAAGTGAATTGCAAGAGAAAGAAAAGGGAGAACTCTAGAACTAGAGTCTGCAATGTGAGGGTTATTTTCTATGCACGATGATTAATGTAGTTGAATATAGTAGTCATTAGATCAATTATTGAACTACGATCTTGAGTAACAATTCTTGTTTTTTAATTGAGATTTGCTAGATCAGGTTGCATTCAATAGGGATGGTTTCGATCTAAGTTTTTTAAAAAAAAAAAAAATTAACCTTTTGTAATACTGGAAGTTTGATGCTTGTTTGTGGCATGGTAGCCGGTAGGTATATTATTGGGAAAAAAAATATTATAGAGAAAGCTTTAAAACTTTTGAAGGTAGATGTAAATTTTAGTTCATGTAATATAATGTAGTAAATGATTTAATTAGCAAGAAATGTGTTACTCTTACTAAATGGATATCCGTACTTGGGAAGAGTAGTGAAAGATACATGAGTACTATTAACTAGCTAGTATTATGAATTGCATGGCGTTATAATATGAGCGGTTATTGTTACCATATGTTGCGAAAACAAAAATAAAAATATAATAAGAAGAAATGAAGAAGGCAATGGAATAAACAAAAATTGTAGGTAGAACGTGTCAAGGGATACGAGCACTGCTATAAGAGATGGATGTTTTCGTTGGTTTAATGGAGAGGTGATTCTGGGGACAGAATTCTTTTAAGGAGGTGGGAATTGTAACATCTTAACTTTTTTAGTTGTTTGTTGACCATGACGTTAGTCAGCCTTTGCTTTCTTGTTAAGTTTCATATGCTTTAAACGTAATTATTAATTAATATGTTAGTTATGTGGTTTATTAGCGTTTGTTTTGTACATGACATTAAGTAGTTTTAGTTTGGCACATAAAGCGACAAATACTATTTTATAAATAAAGCAGTATCTCTGATCAATAAGTCACTTAATTATTTAATTTAAAATGATAAATATGTTACTAATTGATTCCAAAGAGTATATTATGTCAAGTATGGGAAATCTAGGGGCTATTGTGGAAATATATGAGGATAGTTTTGGTTCCCATATAAATATGAGTATTAACTAACGAGATCAAAGAAAAAGAAAAAAAAAAACCTATGGCCGTCTGAGAACGATGGAGAGCAGCAACCGGTTAAAGGATCAACTCAATCATTGTAGTTATCGTGTTGGGTGTTCTCTTACTTCATAAGGTATAACCTCCAAACATGTTTCCGTTTTAACGTATTAATATCTGTTTAAGTATGATCATCACATATTAATTAGTTGATCGGTTGAGAGGTTTAGGAATGTTAACGGGTTTTGTTTATCGACTCATCATTAAATATCTGGTCGAGTCTTAGTTTATGTATGTCGGGCTCTTCGCTGGTAGGTGGAATCGAAAACATGTTTCAGGATTTGATCATTCACATATGTTAATTAGTCGCATGTTACATAGTGTTTGGTTGCTTACAAGTCGCGAGTGTCGTCAACCTGTTCCGTTTGCAGCATCGCCATATTTAACTTTGTTTCTAGTTACAAAATTCGTATTTGTACTTACTGAATAAATATAGGATAGACCGACTGGGTGAAAGTTAAAATGCTAATTAATAACATGTTTAGATGACATATAGGTTAATTACGATGGCAAATCGAACTCTTGCAGTTCGTATAAGAAACAATTTTTATTACTTGGGTTGAGGTCAATTAATGAGTCAGACTCACCTGAAGGAAAACGTGAAACTATAATAAATTCGGTCCCTCTCACGGCTAGACTTGGACTCGTTCTGCTGCACATATTTTTGTTATAGTCAAATTATAGTCGAGCATCTTCAAATGGTTTATAATTAATCGGCCTTGACATATATATTAGCTAACATGAGTACCACGGAGAGCTGATTAAGTTAAAGAGGGTGTAGTTAGATGTGTTTAATTTATAAGTCATAGTTTTCATAAGTCAACTTCCCCCAAATGAATGTTTGTATACTTTTATGTATTCGGGAATATATGGGAGGTTACTATGGGATATATTATGACTACCATTGATGAGGAATGATAATCTTATGCATGTCATGATGAAATGAAGTATGTATATGTTTTGTTATGATGATATGATGGAATGACATATGTGATAAGATTAAATGTTTATGAGGTAATGATAGGACGATATGATGTTAATACGATAAGATGTTATGATATTATAAAGATATGATATTATAACGCAATTGACGATATGATGACGCAATGCTATGATGTTATGATAATGTGATGATACAAAGTTATGTTGTTATCATGTTAAGATGATGTGATACTAATATGACATGATGATATTATGTTACTATAATACAACGATATGATGTTATTATGGAATGACGATATGATGATGTATGTATGTCTTATAATTACTTGAATGGCTTGAACACCTAGTCATTAGACTTTTATAGGTTTGCCATGACACCTGCACAATTAAGGGCCCTAAAGTAAAGAAAGATGTATGTGATTGGTTTAGGTGAAAGTGTAGCCTAAACTAATATAAAGTAAAAAAAGATACACGTGATTAGTTTAGGTGAAAGTTTAGCCTAAGCTAATATAAAAAAGAAGTCTCGAGCATATGTAAAATCTTGTGTTAAGCTTAACCCATGCTAGTTCTTCGGAACTAGTGTGTACGTGGTCACGTGGTGTAGGAATCTAGATACCTCCCCGTGGCATAGTTATGTTTGAGTGTATCCGGGTGGAGTAACTAACCACCACACGCGCAAAGTTCAAACGGTATACTCAGTTGGATCGACTTTGTCTTTCCTTAACGACGACGATGGACCGCCGTAAGGTCTACCCATCAAGTCGGGTGTGAGGATCCCATGTAAGGTCTTATGGCCGCCTATGATTGGCTTATGTCACATAGCCTGAGTCTAGGTAAAAGAAAAGAAAGTAAAGAAAGATAAGAAATAAAGAAAGTGAAGAAAGATCAAAAGTAAAGCTTAATGATGATAGGCACATTTAGGACTACGATGAATTTCTAATGTGTTAACTTATGTATGTTGCTTTAATGTTGATGATACGATCTTGCTAATGTATGATGTGATGGACACCATTATAATGTGGTGATCTTAACATGCTATGACGAATTTGTGATATTAACAATATGAAATGTTTTTGTTAATATATAATGAATTGGGAATGTTTTTATAAACTCATGTTATCTTACTTAGCTTTTAAAGCTAACACTTGCTCTTTTAAAAAACGTTGTTCCCTTAGGTTAAGCAGGTTAAGCTAGTGAAACACTTAGCTTGGTGAGGCGGGTAGTTGCTATGAAGAAGACATTTAGTTTTCCCGCTTAGTCATTTATATTAGCCTTATGATGATTGGCTACTTTTAATATGACTTATGTATTGTTTATGTTGGCATTAATGCTGGTGTCAAATCTGGATTATCTTATACTATTTTAATGATATGAATGTTGTAACACCACTTCTACAAATGAACTATCCATTAAGGGTTAGTTATGTTTTAAGGATTCTGTTTTCCGCAATTCTAAACGCCGTTAGGCAAAATTTTTGAAAATCCAGATTTTTAAATGACAGGTGTTACAATAATGATCGACATGCTCTCCTTGATTTCAAAGCTATAAACCTTCAAAACCCACCTGTTGATGATTGTATCTCTGCATGGGGAACTAAAAAGGAAGACGTTGATGATGATTGTTGTAACTGGAGGGGAGTCACGTGCAACAACGAGACTGCTTGTGTCACAGAGCTTCACTTATATAGTTGTCATCTTGAAGGTGAGATGAGCCTTTCGTTGCTTAACTTGACCCAGTTGACTCATCTTGATCTTTCTAGTAATCGTTTCAACGGAACCTTCTCAAGTCCATTGGTTCATTGACCAAATTAAGGATTCTTGACCTTTCTAGTAATCGTTTCAACGGAACCATTCTCAAGTCCATTTGTATTATCTAGGTTCCGCAACAATCTTGTATTTTATTTAGCATCAATAAATAAAATACACTTGAAAATTATATTGTGTCACACCATTTACTTATTTACTTATTTATTGCTTTAAGTCTCGTATTACTTTATTTATCTACTTGCATTATATTTAAAGTGATACTAGTCCTTTTTAGTTCAATACTTGACTTGTCATTCTACACTCGTGGGTTAAACCATCGTGTGAGGGGACTTCACAAATAACCGCGACAATCGTCTCTGTTCGCAGTAGCTCTCATCTTACCGTTATTCCACACACGTTAGTATATCTCTAGAACGTTAGACGCGATGAAAGGCTCGAAAATGTCAATGTCTATGTCACATGTTACACTCAGCAAGCTCTCTCGTCTTTTGGTCTAAGGGATGCTATCTAGAACTTAAACTAGTCATGCAATTCATGTCAATGCAATACATATATATACTAATAATATATAACCCTAAATCGCAGTTAAAATGTGGTCCGAATCTAACACCTACATCCGTTGCACTAGTGGTGTATGTATACAGGGTGTACCAGCGGCTAACCCTCCACACCCCTAGTACATCTAATGCAAGGTCGGATCACGGTACTGGTATGCTCTCTAGGTATTGGCTCGGTATGTATACAGGGTGTACCAACGGCTAACCCTCTACCTAACCAACACCCATTAAGCAACCCAGGTAGCTACCACACTCTCACTACAAGTGCAATCACTAATGTCAATAACTGTCGCAAGGCATGGCAGGTAATCATAGAACAGTTGATTAGGCTTTTCTATTATTATCGCTATGCGATACTAGTTAACGTCATCAGTTCATCTTGCTCTATTACACATAAATAATCACAATAACACCGAATGCACACAATCACCACAAGTACACAGTCACTAAATGACAGCCATAGTCAAAATAAGCACAAGGATAATAACTCTCGATAGAACTTGAACTCAAAGTATTAGTGACGTTAGCACATCTAGAATACATCTATGATTCCTATCGTAAATGCTATACGGGGTTCTTAGGTTATAGTCTAGGCTTTTCCACCTAATTCTCTACAACCACGACTCTGATACCATTCTGTAACACCCCACCGTTGGTGGAAACATGAGGTGTCATGAAAAGTACAGCACGACATGGAATACATAGATGCTACTAAATGAAGTAGAATATAATAAATATATTCCCAAAACATGAGTTCAAAGTCAAAATGATGCTAGGAAAGCTTGATACGATAAGTCAATAAACGGGATAGTCCAAGGCATGTAGCCTTAAAGTTTGACAATAAGCAATGGAGCATAAATCTCCGAAGTCCAGTCCTAGCATAAAAGTCTTTATCCCTGGTTAGCCTGAGTACCTGAAAAGTATACTAAAACGTGTCAACACAAAGGTTGGTGAGTTCGTAGGTTTTAGTTAAAAAGTCTAGTTAAGAAAGAAGTCTTTTGTCGATTCTTTTAAGTCAAAATAAGTATTTGTTCAATATATAATGAGCAAAGTTACACCATATAAGTCAAGGTACTCAAGTCTCAAGTCAAGTCTCAAAGTTACAAATCTCAAAGTCTGGTCTTAACGGTACCTGCTTTAGTTCAAGTCTCCAATGCACACAATAAGCACGTCTCAACAAACACGTTATAAATCACAAGTAACAAGCACATAATCACACACATACAAACAAAATCAAACACGTTATCGGCTCAATATTGAACATAAACAGAAATCGACAAAACTGTTTGAAAAATAATTATACTTTCCACCCCAAAACTTGTAAAAATAGGGGCTACGAAACTCACCTGAAGCAGCACAAGTATATGTATTCTAGATCAATGTCAAGAACAAGAACAGTCAGATACACCTGAAACACGCACACTATCTGTCCAAAAACCCTACATTGTTTACAAATCACCCAGTAAGTACTTACTTAATTGCACACGTCCATGTCCTATACTAGTGTCTTAAGAAATGCCATTATGTCTCGTCAAATGTCATAATATATATTATAAATATGTTGTCTTTGAAATTTGTCCAAATGAGATAGTTTGTTTAATAATGTCATGTTTTAATGTTTATACCTTGTCAAATAATCGTATGGAATGTCATTGTGAAATATATATCAAGTCCGAGAAGTCATGAAACGTTATTATTCAAGTGTATGAATCGTATAGTATTTATAAAGTCCTTATATATATAGTGATAAGTCCATATTATTTCGGTTTCACATTATTTTGGATCCAATTATAGACATGGTTCTAATTCACAAGTCACAAGATCCAAATCTGACTTTGACCAAGAAAGTCCCAATTTTGACTTTGACAAAAATCTAATTTGACTTTTGACTAGAAAACCCTAATTTTGACTTTCCAGAAACCTTATTCAAATTTGACCACAAAAAGTCCAAGTAAATCAAACCCTAGACCAATAACATCCTAATCTAATTTTGACTCAAAATTTATTCTAGATTAAACACATGAATCTGCCCTTTAACTAAAGTTTGACCGACGTTGACCGGTGGTTGACCAAACCAAAAATCAAGAACAAGACTAATTCCAAACGAAAATAAGAAAAAGACTAGATTTCAATGTTACAAACATGATTACAACTCCAATCTATAGTAGATTTAACCGAAAATGCCCAAGAACAATTCGAAATTCATATTTATATCCACGGTTTTGGCTAGATCTCGGTTCATAACAACACATACTAACCCGAAATCATAAATAAACACAACAAAACCTACCCAAGATGACATATTTCGGATCAAAGTTCCCGGATTTGAAGGATCTCGGCTCAAACTTCACGGATCTAAAAGATCTCGGATGTAAAGTTTCAGATTTAGAGGATTTCGGTTCAAACATTCACGGAATCAAAAGGATTTCAAGCCATACATCATGGATTTGTAATGGTTTTCGGATATATATAAACATGTACACAAATCCAACCGAAATATATATAAACAGACATGTAAAGTTTTCGAATTTATACATATATATGAGATATATAACCGAAAATATATATATCCTTGTAAAAATTCCGGATCTATATATTATATACAAGACTCACAACCGAATATATATTAAAAATGTAAGATTTTTGGATTTTCAGAGAAGGAAGAAGAAGTAGACTCGATTGACATATGTAATCTTGTCAAAATTTCGTATCTAATGATACATAGACATTCAAACCCGATTTATATATATATATATATATATATATATATAATTATAAAAGAATTCGGATATATAAATATACAAAATCCGAAATACACATATATTTACAAGAAACTCGACTTTTGATGAAGATCAAACATAAATCCGTATGAATCTTACCAAGATCTAAAAGAAAGATGAAGCAAAGATGAAGATTGATAGTGTTTTGGTGGTGGTTAGTGGCGGTTCGGTGGTGGATGGTGGCGCCTGGCCGGAATTCTAGAGAGAGAGAAGGGGGCGGCCAAGAGAGGAGAGGGAGAAGAGAGAAGAGTGTGTGTGAAAGTGGGAGGAAGAAATGGGGGAATTAGGGTTAGAGTTAGAGTTTTGTTCTTACATTTCACTAAGTTTGACCGAAATTGACCCCTTTGACCCTTTCGGAAATTCATTTGACTCGACAATTAAGAAAGACTCGTGACTTGTAAATTTATTTTGTCGACATAAATGAATGTAACTTTTCAATAGCCTTTAACGGATATAAATATGTCTATATCTATTTATTAACTCTTTAATTTATTAAACTTTAAGTAGTTCACTTAATTTGATATTTCCACAAGACAACTAGTATTCCTCTTGTTTTCGAGTCCACGTACAATTTTTCTAAAGTTCAAATGCTGATAAAGAACGGATAAAACATATATTCACCTATTTCATCGATAAAGTCTTAGAGTCTAAATACGTACATAAACGAAACGAACTAAAACGACCGGAAAAGTACTTCGGAAAAATACGCTCAGGTGACGGTTGTCACAGTTAAGGTCGTTAGTTATTTTGGTTATGCAACAACTAATTGTACATTATGCATTGAGGGGGTACTTTTAGCTACAATACTCCCCTCCTCACACACCGACCTTAGGATTTAGTATATATATATATACTATATAATACATGGACTATCCTGAAAGGAAAATGACTAATCCTCCTACTAAAATAGCATAAAAATCCTCTTAACCCTTGATTTTTTCACATATCATAATCCAATAGTTAGGAGGATCTTTAAGCTATTTTGTTAGGAAGGTTAATTATTTTTCATCTTGAAATTGTTTTAAATTATGCAGTTTATAATAAACAGCAAACAAATTAGCAACCAACTTATTTAGGTTCGGAAAATTAAAGAAAAATAGGTAACTTTTACCCGATAAAGAAGTCAGTTAACGTAATATGAGTCAAGTAATTTGGCATTTGTTTTTTGAGCTTTAGCACATTTGCTCGACACTTGTAAATTTAAAGGCATTTAGGCATTGTTTATTTTTTACTTAATGAACTTAATAGTTAAAAATTTAATTATTCAGTCAAATTTTATGTTTCTTTTCTGACTTAATAAATAAAAATAACCGTCAATTACCTTTATTTTACTTAATACATATAGACATTTTTTATGCATTCAACCACTTAATACATCCAGCATTTAATGACTAGAAAAAGAAACAAGCCCTTAGAACCGTTTAGAAGTAAATTAATAACTTGTCATTTGTTAAAAAATTGGGTTTAACTAAAAGCAAAAATCATCTACCTATTTCTATACTTCTATACTATATTATAAAGCAAATAATGTTTTAACTTTCAATTTCAACAATGTACACATGATAATGCATGATGTACCATACATCAATACCCCACAACTTTCAACTTTCAATTTTCATTTCATCTATCTCCTCAAATCTCAACTACTTATTTTTTTTTCTCTTCTCCATAAATCATTTTATTCCTCTAATTCATTCAAAATCTTTTATCTCAAAACCGTACATCGATAAATTATAAAAACTATATGGGTGTTCTTAAAATTTCATGCTCTTTCATTAGAGATGTCATTCGATATACTTTCGACGAATTTTTAAATTCGAAGGTGGAGCCCGTACAGCTAAGGCATTTGGTTATCACACTCTATGACCTATCACCCCCACCATCTCACCGTCGCAATGCATGGATACTTTCTCTCGTATTCAATAGCGGAGCCAAGGAGGGGCTAGCCGGTGCTTTGCCACCCCCAACAAATCATGTTTTCCATTACAAGTTTAGTGTCATAGTTGTTTGTTGGTAATGTTTTTGCAATCAAGCCTCCCCCAAAGTTGATCGATTTCAAACAATGCTAATTATATGAATGAGAAATGATTCCATTTCGTCAAAAGTTGCTGGTTATCAAGATGCAAATCAGTCGATCCAACATATATACGCTTTGAAAATGGTGGTGGGTTTGAGTTTAAATGGTTATGAATTATGATGGTGTTTGGTAAGTCGTATGTGGATGCAGAAATATAAGAAAGAAGAAAATGAACGTGATTTTTTATTTTTCTAGGATGTGGATCCTCTAAAGTTGTTTCCAGCTTTACTAGTAAATTTGGAAGCATCTTGACCTTTGGATTAAATGACATATCAAATTATCAATATTTTGGTTTTAAGTAGAAAAACGAACGTGTATGTTTCGGCTTTGAGAAAAGGAAAAAATCCATAAAAAAGTAACCTATTTACTCAAAATTCCTAATAAAGGTAACCTATTTAGTTTTCGTTTATTAAAAGGATTTTATTTTTGGAAATTTCTGCATAAAGGTAATGTCGTTAGTTTTTAACATTAAACCTCCGTTAAATTGCACGTCAACGTGTCACATCATTTAAAAAGCATACGTGGACATCTAGTAAATCTACTGTATACACCTTTTTATAGTATCTGACCCTTAACATAAAAAAAATCAAATAGTCTTTTCTTTCTTCGTTGGTTTCCACACACATACTCCCCCCTTAGAAAATCCGATTGGTCACTACTGCCACCGCCGTCCGGCCACCGGTAAAATGATCAAATGCCCCAATAGTTACCAACAATGTCATCTACAATCACCCAACACCTTCTTTCACCTCCACTACCACTACACTGCCGTGCCGCTGCTACATCACCAACGGGCCACCACTACGCCACGACCTACTTCTCTATCAATACATTCAACATCAAGGCACAAACCCCATCCCTTTTCTTTTCTTTGATTTTTGTTCAGATCTAAAAAAATATCACAAATAATGGCCACCGGCCTTTGACATCTTGAAAATGGGTCCAAAAATTTCAAGTGGTAATGAAGTTCGTATTTTTGTCTTCACCATCGGGGAGAAGATTTTGTGTAAAGAATTTCAAGTGGTAACCTGATCTTTTTTGGGCATCACTTGAAGTTGGAGTGCCAACAACTAGATCCAATCACGAGATGGCGTTGATTTTGAGTCACCGGAAAATGTGTAATCGGTTTTAGGCAAGTTATTTTCTAATTAAACTGGGTATATAAATATATTAATGAAAATCAAACAGAATACAATATTAATTACTATTATTATAAAGATGCGTACCAACAAAGATGTTCATGTTGAGAAGCTAGTGTAAAGAGTCAATTTGAGTGATTGTGGAGATATCGATTGAAAAGCTCCGATTTGGGAATCAACTCCGAACATGTTTTTTTCTTGATTTGTTTTGTTTTGCTGATAGTAATCAATCACTATAATATATGCTTATTATTATATATTAAAGTATTTATTTATCATCTATATTTTGTATTTATCTTTTATATTAACACTTAACGGATGACTAACGATAAAAACTAACGGTATTACCTTTATTGGGAATTTTTTGAAAATTAAATCCTTTTAATAGACGAAATCTAAATAGGTTCCTTTAATAGGAATTTTGTGTAAAAATGTTATCTTTTTACGAATTTTTCCCTTGTTAAAAATGTTTGAATAACATATTTGTCGGTCGAGCCCCCGCCAATCAACATTCCTGGCTCCGCCGTGTACAGCTTTTTGCACATTATGTAATTACAATATTTTTCATCCCATCGAAACAGCAATTACACCAATTCAACCCGTAAACAGGGGACCGAATGCCAATGGACTATGTGTACATACAATACTCAAATGAGCTTTGAGATTAAGGTTTGTTTGGGATCGAGTATTTCTAGTGTTTACTTTGCATTCAGAATAAGCACCTCCTAACCCTCCTCGCCTCTGTATCAACAGTAACAAAGGCGACTTCCCGACTAAAATTGGACGCCCCTTTTTACACACATTACACACCGTAACTAGTCTTGACCCAAACAAGTAGATCGCAAGAAACTAAGTCCAAACCAACACTATCCCTACTTTGATATTAACCCATAGAAGCATGTTCCAAGCAAAGGGCATGACTAGAAAGCTCAATAAACAGACTTACTAAGTTACTAGTACACCTAGCACAAAGCTCAATATTGTTTAAATGGAAATCGAACAACAAAAAGGAATTAGTACATCCAACACCAAACTCCCATCCCTCCAACCAGCAACCAAAAGAAAGTCGTCTAGCCAAAGCCTATGTAGCTGATATAATCAATAATCCAATTCATCATTCAGTCCTCCAAATGCATATTTTAGAATTCACCAAAATATTTCAAGCTACATTGGTCATTAAACAGAAGTTGCTAGTAATAAACTGATCACAAACACTCCAAAGTGTGAATATATGTGCTAGTAAAGTAACTGGCAACATACAAGATACTATTCGATTGTGAAAAAAACCGAAACGCTGCAAAACCCCAATTTTAGCAGCAACAAAAAGTAACAACAGCAAAAGTGCAAAGCCAACTTTATATATATCTGAATTCAATGCATAAACAGATGGGGATGATAATGAAACAACCTATTTCAATTCCAATTTCAAGCAACACATATTTCATATTATGAATCTAAAACAAGAAAATAATAGATATAGAGAAAAATATTCAGTTACAGAAACATATCATAATACTAACTACACACAAAAGCTAAAACCAGATCTGAATCTAAAAACACTAATAGCAACTGCAGCATAAGCAAACCCTAAAAATCTGATTTAACCACCGAAACCATAGAGAGTACGGCCCTGGCGTTTCAAGGCGTAAACGACATCCATGGCGGTGACCGTCTTCCGGCGAGCGTGCTCCGTGTAAGTGACGGCGTCACGGATGACGTTCTCCAAAAAGATCTTCAACACGCCACGTGTCTCCTCATAAATGAGACCGCTGATACGCTTCACACCGCCTCTGCGAGCCAACCGGCGGATGGCGGGCTTGGTGATGCCCTGGATGTTATCGCGGAGGACCTTACGATGTCGTTTTGCTCCTCCCTTTCCCAACCCTTTTCCTCCCTTTCCTCTTCCTGACATCTTATTTGGATTTTTTAGATTGAATTTTGGGATTTTGAATCTGAAAAAGTCGATGAGAATGAACTATGAATTTCGGGGTATATATTGGTTGGGTGAAAATTTGTGCTTTCTGAGAGATGTTATTCACCGTTGGATTAGAAGTGTATGGTGGGTTAAGAAAGGAGAGCTGTAGGATTGTGATCCGTGTCCTTTCATCTGATTGGGGGTTACTCTATGACGCGGATTATACTTAAGTGAAACATGTAAGGCAGAGTTGACGTTAGATAAATGGGAGAAAATCACACAAAAGTGATGTCTTGGTGATTTTTTCTCGATTAGTTTTGGTTTTGTATAAGAAAATTTTTTGATAATTAATTATTTAAATGTAACCTATATATAAAACATGACTTAAAAAAGTGGTACAAGTTTGACTTCAAAATATCTACGAGTAATGTTTTATAAATAAAAAAAAAATTTAGTTAAAAAAGTTTATGTCTTGATTTCATGTTTTTATGTTGTTATCGATCACAATCTTAACCAAGAAAATATACAATCTATTTGTAACGGGGATGTAACTAACTAAAGTAACTACAACTATTTTTATGTTGATTCAAAAAAAATACGAGTAACAGCTATTCACCAACTTAAGTACCATGAAAAAAATCAATATTACGAGTATATAAGTTTCAAAATAAACTCAATATTGAAATTCATCATTTGGTTCTCTAAATACATAATTTGAAATTCAGTGACAAAAAACCAATATATTTTATGCTTCATTCCTTGATTGCCTCCTTTCCATTAAGCTCCCAATCTGGATCTGTAATTTCCTGCACCATTAGAATTAAAATTAAAATTAGAATTACCTTGGTACCGATTTTGATAAGCTCCATTCCTTTAAAAAAGTCCTCGGCTTGCAAACGGTGGTTGGTATTGGTTTTGAACATAATCAACTTCTTCCGTTCTTGGTACTTTATCACAATCTTCCGTGTAATGTCTATCACCACAATTAGCACAACCCGCAACCGTTGTCTTCAAATTCTTCTCAATCATTCCAAATCTACCATCCATACTAGCAAACTGCTTTTCAATTGTACTTGATAGAGCCTTAATTTCAGCCACCACATCATTACTTCCACCAACATCAACCCGAGCAACATTTCTCCTACTCACCTTAACAAATTCTGGTTTAGTTCTACCCGCCTCCCTAATCAAACTAGTCTTGACCATATCTTCCATAATCTTATAAGCTTCATTGTAGGTGACATTATTAATATTTCCCCCACAAGCCCAATATAATTCTCTTTGAGTGCGGCTATCTAAACCCCTAAAGAAGATATGAATGTGCTCATTTAATTGAATACCATGACCTGGACATCTCCTTAGCAATTCCTTCAACCTCTTCTAAGCTTCAATCAAATCCTCATTCAGTTCTTGCTTAAACGCCCTTATCTCAAGCTTCAGAGTTTCCACCAATTGATCCGGAAAGAACCTTTCAATAAAAGCTTCCTTCAATTCTTCCGAAGTCTCAAATATGTTCTCATAAAGCTCTTCATACCAAATCGCAGCATCTCCCGTGAGAGATAACGGAAACAATTCAACCTTAACATGTGACATTTGAGTCTCGCCATACTTGAACAACCTACATACCTTCTCAAACTTCTCAATGTGGTCATACGGATCCCACTTATGCACCCCATCAAACTGATTTTCCTCAACACATGTCAAATGAGGTCCCTTGATATTAAAATTCGGAGCGGTAGTTGGAGGACGAATAGCCGAACCCCTATTAGGTGCAATGATTCGGGTACTCTCTCCAATGTTTCGGTCAAAAAGGTGAACTTCACCATCACCATTTCCGTTTCCGTCCATGTTTCTAGGTGAAATAGGGGGAGTAATGGGTGGAGTGTTCGGTGGTGAAGTTTTTGGTGGAGACTTCGGTGGAGTTGGTTGTTTATCCGCCAGTTTAGTGGAATGAGATGAGCTTTCGGTTTCACGGTTTAAATTTAACGGATCTATTTTGCTAAATGTAGAGGTAACGGTTTTAAAAGGTTTCCTACCACGCTTCTTGGTTTTTCCGGGATTAGATTGAGGGCTCACTAATGGTAGGCTAGAAGACCTCAAGTTCATCAACTAAGAGAGAAAACCTGGAAACACAAACAAAGAAAACCCGTCAAACGCACCAGATTACAAAAACAAAACAAAACAGAAAATTGAAAATTAAACTAATAAAACAAGTAACTTTCTTGTACGTGAATACAAGAAAAGATCAACTACGATATCTCAAACTTAAACTCTTAAATTAATCCCCGGCAGTGGCGCCAAAAAACTTGATGTGTAAAAATCTAGTTAAATTAAAATCTAGAAATACTTTGTACCGATTACTACATACAATCGGGCAGTGGACCCGTCCGTATGCAATATAGTTCAAAGTAAGTCTAGGATCGTTCCACAGAGACTAATAAGAGCAAGCGAGTTTTAAGTAGTTAAGAAAAGGTTGGATTTTTGGACTCCCGTCACTTGAATTTTTTTGAAAAGTTAGTTTATATTAAAAGAGTTAGAAATTCCGTAGAACTTATAGAAAAGAGAATTGTCTTATATCAAATAGGATTAAAAGATCATCCACTTCGACTCTATGACACAACTTATTTAGGTTGCATTTAAGTTAAAACCAATTCAATTATGTTGATTTTATAACGAGGTAGAACAAAGAACTCACTAGTAGCGCTCCTAGCTTATTACCCTATCTGACCCATTAACCAATCTTTTAATCCCTAAGTTCTGGTGACCACCTTCCCTATCAAGACCTACTAAATTGACGAATTGGTATTGTTATTGTAAACAATCTTGTTTATCGATTTTACCAAACCGTTAACACTTTGAATTCTATTATCTATTGCCGTTTATTATCTTGTTACCATAAGTTAACACCTATCAATTGTACCCAATTGACTAGAACAATGTACCCCTAAACTTAGATACCTCTAAATCATTCATACATTATCAACAATCAATAGATAAGAGCACAAGAACTCAAAACATTAATATTACGACAAAACGTTTAACAATCAACTTGAATTCAAAAGATTATGCAACCATTATTCACTGTGTCACTTCATCTCAGTGGATGATGAAGTTATTTAGCTAGACATAATCATAAATAAGTCACAAATAGCAAAAGAAAGAGTAAACATCTTGTACCAAAGTGTGAAAGACAATGAAAAGCTAAAGAAATCGATGATCGAATGCCTTGAATCTCTCGAGCAACCCTTAGATCTTGGAGAACGTAAAAGCTGCTAAAAAGTGCCTCAAGAAACCCTAAAATCGACTGGAAGTGAATGTATGTTGATTGGGAGGGTTTTGGTCTAGTATTTATAGTGTTACGAAAAACCCTTGCTGAACCGACCTACAGGTGCGGCGCACCTGCCTTGTTTCCAAAAATCATTCTTGCCCGATATGCGACACACTAAGGAGTGGTGCACCGCACCTCGCCTCTTGCTCAAAATCATCCAGCCTTCTGACCAAAATTTGCGACGCACCAATGCCTCAGGTGCGCCGCACTCCTCCTATTTTTCAGCAAATCATATGATTTTCATATCGTTCCTTCTCGTACTCGTACACGAACCATCCTATAGCATCTTTTAGCTATCCAAAAGCCGTTTCTAACCATTTTACCTGTTCCAAGCATGTAATCACTAACAATACCATCAAAGCATCGAATATACATGTAATTTGCACATAATTAAGCTTAAAACATCTAAGAAATGATATGGGAATGTATATATAAATGGACATATCAAAGACACATTCTCATATCTCCTGTGAAATGGCTCCATCGCCCACACAAACACAAACACACTTACATGGTGTTAAGCATCACCATGCTTTATAACTCTGGGGAATCACCAACAAATCCTTAAATCAATCATTCATCCCCCTGGGATGACAACCTGTTGTTTGATGAACAAACAATTGGCGCCATCCGTGGGACATGACAACATATATCTTGTGTCTACCCTGAGTATAATCTCCGGCCATCATTAACTGCAATTTTGTTCAACTTTTTTTTCTCCTTATTGGATTTTCGATCCATGTCAATCGACCATTAATTTGGAAAAACAACCACAAATCAAAAAATAAAATAAAATAGAAGTCACAAATTACAAATTGTTGACCGCTTTTTATTTTATCATTATGAAATCACCTTTACTAAATCATCATGTAATCACTTTTGCAAAAAATCCAAAAGTACCAGCCTTTTAAGGCTTAGATCTAAAAGATCTAGAGTTTTTGCAGTCTTTCAAGGCTCAGATCCATAAGATCCAGATATTCAGCAGCCTTTGAAGACCCAGATCTAGAAGATCCAGAGTTTCTGCAACCTTTCAAGGCTCAAATCCATAAGATCCACATTGTCAGCAACCTTTTAAGGCCAGATCTAGAAGATCCGGAACATTCACAAGCATTTTAAGACCCAAATCCACAAGATCCAAATTTTTCGTAGCCTTTTAAGGCCTAGCTTCAGAAGATACAAAAGACACTTTTGCTTATAAAGATCTCTGAAACCCTAGCTTACTCACATTTGACAGCTGCCTGAACTTTGTAATGGCTTAACTACAAAGCTTAGGCAAACTTCGTGATAGGCTTAACATACGAAGTTGTTGATATGTGAGCAAGAAGGGTTAGGAGTTCCATAAAGAAACATACTAATAACATTATCACAGCTCTAGATCCCGAAGGTCTGTTCGCAACCTTCCGCAGTCTTTTACTACGTTAGATCTACGAGATCCAAACTTCCTCCACTCCAGATTAAAGATCGCTTTCCAGATTTAAAGATCTCCCTTTAGATTTAAAGATCTCTCGCTGCCTCATGCGACCTCCGGACTCGAAGATTCCTTTGCTGCCCTACCACAACATCAGTCACGAAAGTTAGTCCAGAGCCTTCCCTAGCCTTATAGGCCAAAGCATTGGCCCCAAAAGTCTTCTGAAAGCTTTGGAAACCCCATTTGAAGACTTTTACTCGCCCCAGTTCTCAAAAACAATATATACTTCAGCAAAATAAACCGATTACATGGCTCCGTTGTTAGCCGAGCACTCATTATATATATATAGTGAAAAGCTATTTTGATAACCCTTTTTTTGCGAAAACCTTTGAGAACTTTTCAAATCAAGTCCAACCGATGATTATTCTTTACATGAAAATTGTTTTTTGATTGTTTTCTGAATAACTTATATGTAATTTTGAAGTTTATAATTGTGTGGAGGCATATATTATCATCCGTTATACAATTATGTGAAGATTTGGATTCTTGATCACATAAGCATGAATATTGTTATGATTACATGTGATCGACTTGCATACACGTGATCATAGCAATATTCGTGCACATGTGATCAAGAATCCAAATCTCCACATAATTGTATAACGGATGATAACTCATGCCTCCACACAATTATATAAACTTTAAATATTACACATAAGTTATTCAGAAAACAGTCAAAAAACAATTTTCATGTAAAGAACAATCATCGGTTGGGCTTAATTTGAAAAGTTCTCAAATGTTCTCTAAAAAAAAAGTTCTCAAAATAATTTTACCCTATATATATATATATATATATATATATATATATATATAAGATGATCTTAAATTATTTTATGTAGAAATATGGACCATTAAAAATTTGACTTTTAGTTCCAACCTTTAAATCAAAATGTTATTATATACTTTTATTGGTCAATCACAACATTAGTCTTTCTACTTTAAATATTTAGACCAAAAAGTTTTAATTATTTTTTATGTTTTACAAATTTTATATTTTACACATGTAAATTTGATATGTATTTTATTATATATTTTTAGAAATATTTAATTTAACAAAGTTATATAAGTCAACCAAGCAATATTTAAATCAAAGTACGATTAATTACAAGACACGATCTTTATAGATAGATATGAGCCGATAATATTGGACCAAGAATAATTATTTTCACAAATTAATTTCAAAAAACACTAATTATTAAAAGGGTAACCATGCAGGTTGTTGGTAGCCCTATCGTTACTGAGAATTTTATCATTATGCTGAATAAAAATATTTTATTTAATAACACAATCTAGCTGAGTACTTTTATAGAGTTAAATGTTGTGAAAGAAATAATGGTGTGCATTGATCTTGTGACTTTTGCATAAAAAGAATTATTTGATAGTGATATTTGTACTATTGGTCCCCTATAACTAGCAACAAACTTTTTCATCGCCAATTAGAGATAAAATAACTCACATAAAGGATAACCACCGACGCTTGAGGGTCGGTTGGGTACTCTCTACTTTTTATTTTTTAAGTTTATCCAATCCCAAGGTTGATTCCAATAACCAGAAGTAGATAATGCAACTTAGAACATTTATACGGTTGTAAACGTCAAGGTTGTTCATCCTAGATGACTATACGTAAAATTCAAGCTAACTTCTACACCCAACTTTGTCTTTTATATTTGTTCTTCATCTTTGATTTAGATCAAATGCTATAATCTACATTAATGCTTCTTGAATAGTCACTTTTTAAACTTATTACATCAATACATGTGAATATATATATAAAAAAAAATTTATAGATTCAAGATGACCTAACTTAATAGAGCTTACCTACCTTAGAGAGTATACCCTGACTCAGTTTACAAGTAAAGACTTAAACATTCTTTTACACTGGTTGTTATAAACAAATTTAATCAATTACATTAAGACTCAACATGTATATCCTACTAAACAACTTCGCTATATAACTTTTTTGAAGATTATTTTCCCTGCGTAATACGCGAGATAAACATAATATAATTAGTAGTTCTTTATGTCATAATTTATAGTTAATAATGTAACTATCTTGTATTTTTTATTTATGTTTTTAGTCAGTCTCGCACAACGTGTGGCTTTAATCTAAATATTTTGATTTAACAAATTATATAGATAAAAGATGTTAAAAATAGTGATATTGCTATTTTTACAATCTTTTATATTTTTTTTTATTATTGTAGGTGTAACACTCTAACTAAGGCGGAACAATAAGATGTATAGAAAGTCGGGTATCACAACAAAGGATAATAGATAAACATTCACCATAGCTTTATTTGATAAAAGAAATTTACAAATGCACAAGCATGTGAACCAGTTCCCAAGTGCAATGCGTCCACCGTAATTGGATATTAAGTCCACGAAATAAATAACAGATACATGAAATGATATAATACAATGATCGAGGCGGATTCTATTGCCCATCACAAGGTTTGATTCTTGGCTCCAAAATGCAATGCAAACATTCATGATGCACACAATTCCTCAAAGCTAATGCTAAATCCTGAAAAACATGAAGAAAAAGTGTCAACTACGAAAACGTAGTTGGTGAGTGCACAGGTTTTCAAGTAAATCTCGTTACATATCCATTTTGAAACTTAGAAAGCATATTATTCATATCAATATACCCAAACCACATGACTGGCAAAATTCCCATATCAAAATACCAAGTTTTCTAAATACCATAATGTCATTTCAAAAAGTTGAGAATCCATGGTAGATTATAAAGTTCTCATTTGTCAAATTCATCGTGAGAGAAAAATATATAAATCGATTAATCATACATCACACGCAAACCATTCGGTAATCAGGATTTCAATATCGCCAATTTTGACAACTATCAAGATTCCATATAAGGTCCAATACCCAAATCATATGTTCATTTCATAATAACCAAAGTATGTCCCAAATATGTCATTAGTAACATTCACATTGATATTTTAGATGAGTTTAACTTGAGCAACTACTAAGACCCTTTCACGTCGCAAACCAACATAATATATCCCATTGATATAACCATAAAAGCACATGCTGTCAATCACGTACGTTAACCATAATTGGGTCGTGCCATGGAGACGACCAATAATATATAAAGTAGATTAGAGCACCCTAGGCCGGCAGCCGTTGAAGGCGGCCACATAGGAGGCCACATAGGTTGCCAGTCAACCTGTCGCCATCTTAGTGAGTGAGGGGACGAATCCTAGTTGTGCAACTCTCTAACTACAGGCCTCATTGAGTTAATCGTAGTGTAGCGGGGACTTGACTTTGACAGTACTCAAGCTCATCATATAACATATATCACATTAATCATACAATATAATTCCCATATCATAATCATTCTTCCAAGTATCATTTCATATAAAGAAAAGAATTTTAATTATTATGCTTTTTACCCCGGAAGTAAAACACATAAAAGAGTGTGAAAGGGGGCTATGACTCACCTTGTTATGCCACACATTATATTCACTTATCCAAAATAGGTACTTCTGATCAATCGCTTCCTTCATCATATATTCGTCATGTTCCTAAATCACATTTCAAGCCAAGACTATCCCTACGAGAGGACTAATCTACATAAGTTCTTATTTTAAGCCTTCACTTTGAAATGCCACCTTTGTTTGTACGATAAATTCTTGGTTTACATTTGTTGTGGTTCCGATTGTATCTTTTGTATCACTCGATCATTTTGGTGTTTATAAGTATATAACATCTTGAATTCATTTACTCCCTCCGTCCCATTTTAGTTATCATGTTGACTAACTTTGACCGTAAATAACTTTGTTTGTGTCTTGTAACACTTGATATAAAATATATTAATGGATTGGGTTTTTAATGTACTTTTCGTTCATATAAGTTTCATCAATCACTATATAGTACAAACAAAGTTATTTAAGGTCAAAGTTAGTCAACATGACAACTAAAATGGGACGGAGGGAGTATTTAATTTAATATTATTTAATTATTTATTTATCC
The DNA here is from genome assembly GCF_010389155.1 of Erigeron canadensis. Lineage (NCBI taxonomy): Eukaryota > Viridiplantae > Streptophyta > Magnoliopsida > Asterales > Asteraceae > Erigeron > Erigeron canadensis. Next base: position 6,023,588 of record NC_057763.1, read on the forward strand.
ATTTTCATGATTTATATAATTTATTTATTTATTTATTTTTCCTTTTTAATTATCATTAAATTCAATAATTAATAGAAATTCTTAGAAATCACCACATTACCTTTTGGCTAAGAATCTCATACCATTTTTAACTTTTACCATGGTAAATTCATATCAATTCAACCTCTCTTGTGTCTAGCTCATTTAGAGGTCTTTATGCTTAAAAATCGTTTACCGATATAGTGATTGTAGCCTCATTTCTCAAGCAATTCGAGTGCTTTAAAATGGATTTTCATCCTTATATCATTATCCACATAATGTTCAACATATCTTGGTATTTCAAGTCGTGATAGTGGTGGTGGTGTGATATGTGCAATTTAGAGCTTTCGATTAGTGCTTATTTGACTCGAAAAGGGTGATTTGTAGGCTTGTCTTTGCTATTTAACAACCATGGTAAGTTTTATAACTTTTATTTGACATATTCACAGTAGGTCTAGGATATATTGTTCCAAGATTGTTGACGTTGATTAAAGTTGCAATTTAGTGATTTTTAGCTTATTTTGTTGTGAAGAGCTTTTACTCGGCATTTTTATAGTTTTAACACTTATTTTCATGAAATGTTGACTAGTCATTCTTAGTTAAATTGAATTATTTGGACATTGGTGATTTTTATACATAGACATATATGTGTCCTATATTTGTGTGAATTTTTACTAAATTTTTAGACATTGTTTACTACCTCTAAAAATTACCAAACAAAAACCGATCAGAATGGTTGCTGTTGTGCGACCCAAAATGTTTTATAAACGATTTCTATGATGAACCTTTAAGAAATATCCCCCAATTTTATTTTAATCTAGGGACACTTTGAATTTAATTCTCACCAAGTTTAAGCTCCTCAAACCTATTTGTTAAGGAATTAAAAATCATCAAAGTTGACTTAATATTAGAACAGAAATCCAGTTTTGACCACTTTTGGTAAAAAAAATCATAACTTTCATTGTACTCAGTGAATTGACTTTATTCTAACTCCATTTGAAAATACACTCTTTGAACTTGATTTTAGACTAAAAAATCGTTCAATAATACCTTTCCAAGCCCGAGATATACCCTTTCAAAGTTCAAACATGTTCCTAATCAGTTTCTCCTCGGTAACCCAAATGCATGTCTTTACTTTATGGCTTCACCCAACACCCACTTTGACATTTTCAATGTATTTACTTTAACTTGAACAATATCCTACCATGTTAACTAGAACAATACTCGTACGTAGCTCGGGTTATAATTATCATAGTAAACTATGTATTAGGGCTTGTTTGTTTATTTATTTATTAAGTGACTGAATGGACAAAGTGACTGAATGAAAACATAATGTCTCTATAAATTAATTCAATATAGTTGTTTTTTTTACGTATTAAGTCAATAACAAACATATTTCTTAATAAATTAAGTCAATCAAGATTAAGTCATGACTTTTTAATTAAGACATTATCAAACGCTACCTTAGACAACTTAGAAATAATACCAAATAGACAAAATCAACATAAAACTAATTATGATATAAAAAAAGGGAAAAAGATACCTAAAAATGTGAATAATTCACACATTTATATAAAAGATAATCTGACAATTATGAATATAGCTTATTAAATTACTTATTATAACTTACACACTCATCCATTTTCTAGTGCATTTTTCTTAATTGAGAATGCATATAACGTTATTAACACAAATTTCAAACGCATCAGTTGTGCGCAATATTGTATCAGTTTTGCATGGTACAGTGGTGGTACTGGTGTGGTATCTAATATAACAGTATTTTTAGTATAAAAATATTACAAAACTTGTTATAATTCAACAAAAATAATTATAATATAATTATAATCTCCTTCAATATAATACTAAATATGTATTTCAAATCGAAATATAAGTTCTAAAGTATAAAAATAAAAAAAATAACAATAATGTACATAAAAATAATTTAAAAGATATTCAAAACCATTTTTAAAAAACGGTTTAAATATACCGGAAATACTGAAAAAAACCGAAAAATATAGGCGGTAATGAATAGTGAAAATACCGGAGTATCATCCGGTATCGATAATACCGACCGGTAAATACCGGTAACTAAAACATTGGTCGTGTGTTAAGAAATTAGAGTAATATACACACTATAATCATATGATATTAAAGAACATTAAACTCATACGAAAACCATTGACTGCGAAACAAATTACAATTGTTCGTCGGAATTAGACTTGGTGCAATCTCTTGTTTCATTTCTTGAACCCTTGCTAAAATATCTATCCGTTCCTTCACAATTACATAAAACCGACTCGCGAACTTATTTGCCATTTTTGGCAAGAAAACAAACATGGTGATTATACATCAAACATGGTTCTTATAGGAGTGAAATTACAAAACCCCCGCCCATCATATATGTGCCAACACTACCCTTTCATTTATAACTACTTTAATATTTTATCTCCTAATTACACATACTCTGTCAATTAACATCATATAAACATAGAGAAGAGTCAAAAAAATTTCATTAAATCACATTGCATGAATAACATATTACATATACGTTTGTTTTACTATTTATATAAGAGAGAAAAATGAAATAGTAGGATAGACGAATGAGATTGAGAAATTAATGGTTAGATTTGATTTGCTTACAACCTTCCACGTACGTGTTCTTTTCTTCTCCGATTAACCAAAACTTTTAATCCTATAGTGATATTGATAGGAACAAAATATTTCATCTGTTTCCTTCGACGAAATCATAATAATAATGTTAATAATTATAAGAGAATCGTTATCTCGTTGATAAGTGATTGATGAAATAACGCAGTGGTGGCGAATGAAACTGTTGTTAACTGCTATTCGACGAGTGTACCTCCAACATATATCTTCTTTGATGAATGTACCTGCAACTTCTCTTCTCTTCAAAGAAAGTTGAAAACCATACCGTTATATGACATTTATTAATGATAGTAGCCAATCCCCAAATTAAAAGGAAACATAAGTGCTGTTTATTTAGAATCGTTAGTCAACAATCTTAACGTGTCAAGTTAATAATTGAGTTTCTAAATTATCCAGTGAAGGTTATATATATAGGAGTATGCTTTGAATATCCCTAAATATTAGCAAATTCTAATTTTATCATTCTTTACTTATATCAAACTTTGAGAATTTTATTCAAAAATCGTTGGATATGCTGTATATATAGGCACGTTCTTGTTATCCTCATAACTATACCTCCGATTTTGTTTTTTGCAGGTTAAGGAGATAATGAAAATTGAAAGTGTACATAAGTTACTGCCTTGATTTTGTGCACATGGATTAAATTCTTTAACTAACTTTTGGATTATTTCCACTTAAAAAGGAGTAGTTTATACGGCTACGATGAAATGAAAGCTTAATCAAATGGTCATTATTAATTTAATTACCCACTAACCGGTGGCAATATATATATATATATATATAATAGTGTTTCTACAGATTTTATAGCTAGTATTTTGCACAAAGTTATTGGATTCAAGGGTTGATTTCATAGTTTGTGAAATTAAGCTTTTCTGTCGAAAACTGAGCTCGACCACTGTGTACTAAAAGATTCATATCTCGAGTTGAAAACTAGAGATCTACAACTTTTATTTTGGACACTTTCCCTGAATCGGTCCCTAAATGCTCGATTTACCCGTCCCAAGTTCTGTTATAGATCCTGTCAGCTTTGTTTTGCTTTAGACAACCCACCAATGGTCTTGTTTGGTTATTTTACACTCCTTAACACCACTCACTAGATTTTTATTCACTTTTGGATTATGTCAACATCAAATATATAGATTATAAGCCATTTCAAAATCATCCATTATCCATCTCAAATCCCATATTCAAAACTATAACAATGTAACATTCGTGAATTTTGACCTATTTGACTATGTTTGACTTTCGTTGACTATGTGGTTAGTAGTAACGCTCGTGGTGTTCGACCCATTGACTTTCGTTAATTATGTATATAACATCTGCCTTTTCCTTTTTGGATTCATCATTCATGTGTATAACTCGTGTTTGTGATTCTCGGGGTAATAGTCTAATAGACAGAATGAGATTAATTCGTAGAGTATTAGTCTAAATAGACGAGTGAGACTAATTCATAGAGTATTAGTCTAAGTGCTGGAATCTAAAATTGCCTCCCACACCCCCTTTATCTCAGATTTTATATCCTCCCACCCTCCATTTCTTATCTATCTTTCTCTCTCTAATTCTCTACCATGAACACACACACACAAACATACCTCTCTCTCTCTCTTTAGATTTCTATCATATTTATGGAAATTTAAGCAAGATTAAAACTAGAATAATAATCAACATGATCTTCTAAACAGCATATCAAAGATTTGAAGGTCAAAGTCCAAGAAATTCTTTCATCTAGCTCAAATTCGGGTTTGACTCTTTGAAGGTAATTTTTGTAAGTAAAACTCATCTCAAATCCACCATTTTATGTTTATAATCATGTTTCAAGTCTAACCTAAACAACCTTTAACGTAAACAACCTTTAATCAATTTTAGGGTTTACAACTTGGATAATTTAGGTCAAAATCATAATTGAGTTTTAATTGAGGTTATGGAATGATTTTAAAGTATGGGTTAGTTTCATACACATTACTTATGCCAAGTTATGCTCAAAACATGTCTTAACACTCTTCAAATCGAGGTCTAGGTCGAATTAGGGTTCTTGTAAAAGTCAAAGTGGGTCAAAAACGGGTTTTGATGCTTTTGTGAGTCATGGGTTAAATTCTTGAAGTGGGTTATGTTCATTGATGTTATTTCATGTCTAATAAAGCATAAAATTCAATTTTAAAAGCATTACAAACCGGTTTCAAGTGTCAAATTAGGGTTTGGATGTTCTTGGTTAATTTTGACTTTTTAGTTAAACCATTCTTACCCATGTTGCTACCCACTTTCTTCCTCTATGTCTTTAACTCGTTAAATCCATGTTTAAGTCAATTCTTAACATACCCCTAATCTCATATCCATCCAACAAACATCATTTTGATTCTCACGATCTAACGAGTCCCGAATAATGAAATTATGAACGTGTATTGATATGCATATATGTATAACTATAGGTTATGATCGTGTGATGGATATTGTACGCTTGTGACCATTCTTAACTTGCATTTGCCGCTCAAGGTGAGTTTCGTAAACCCTCCCTACTCAATTGAGATTCGGGCTGAAAAGTATACGTTCTTGTTATTGTTATTTAATCGATTGTTAGATTAACGTATTGACTTGTTGCTCGGTTAATTATGCTTCCATTTATGAATACTTTTTGTGGTTTGGGTAGTTGTACATACATGGAAGACGGTTATACTTTCAATGAATAGGAGATGTGGTAGGAAGGCTGCGGGGGACCCTATATATAAGCATCAATGATTCCTTGAAATTAGAACCGTAAGAAGTGTATGTGCATTGTGTTGTTGATTGATGGAAAACGTTTTGATAAGGATTGGGACATAGGATCTCGCATGATAACATTTTCCCCCTTAACGTATTATAGATTTGTGATTATGATAACGATTAAGTCCATGTTGATGGCATAACGATAAACCCATGATTTGTGTCATAACTTTGTTGTTAACGATATTGTTTAACATGTATATTGAATATGAATGCTTAGTTGTAACGTCACGTTGATATTACGCATTTGAAATATATGTAAGTCGTGCCGTGATATTACGCATTTGAAATATATGTAAGTCGTGCCTGGAACGTATTTTACGCATTTGAGATATATGTAAGTCGTGTCTGGAACGTAGTTTACGCATTTGAAATATATGTAAGTCGTGCCTGAAACATATTATACGCATTGTTTATCATGTAAGTCGTGCAGGTTTATTGCGCATTATTTATTATGTAAGTCGTGCCATTATAACTATAATTGAACGAAAACGTTGACTTGTATTGATTTGTGATAACGTGAAACCTTTTAGGGTTTCCTTGGAACGTGATTAAGTACTCTAATACTCGTATATCGTTAACGGTTGTTATCCCGACACACTTGTTTCCTGTTACTTGTCCCTACGAACTCACCAACTTTATGTTGACGCGTGTTAGTACACTTTTCAGGTGAACAGGTTAGCTCATAGACGTATTGGATGGTTGATTGCTTGATCATGCTAGACTTGGACTTCTTGGATCCGTGATTCATTTCCCGAATTAGGGGTTATGCTTATGTGTGATCCGGATACTTGCATTATTGAATGATTCGTATGGATTACTTGATCCTTTTTATGCATTTAGACTTACTCTACATAATTTTCATGTCGTGCTGTGCTTAGTATGTAACCCTCATATTTCCGCCTTGTTGGGGTGTTAGAAACAAAACTACTTAAATCTATACATTCATGTCAAGATCTAACATTCTTATACTCAACCTATTATTATCTTTTGCATCATGATTATTTCTTTTAGATCAATCTTTTAAATATGCATGCATGTGTAGATCCATGTGTTTTTAGTGATAAAATAGAAAGATAAAGAGAGTGATAATCAAAAAATTACAAGTTATCAACCTTCGAAGATCAAAAGAAGAAGATCAAGAGTGTTATTGGGTCTCCATTTCATGGCTGCCCTTTGAGTGTTTCATGGCTGTAACAAGCTTGAAAAGAGAAAGGAAAATAAGCTACAAAGTGAAGGAAAAGATGAAGAACAATCAAATGAACAAGTTGGGTACCCTTTAATGATCAAGAATCAAAAGAAAGGAAGAAGATTGAACTTGTTGTGCCCCTTTTTCTGCTGCTGTTCGACCAGCCACTTTGGGGGCTGATTTCGTGCTCTTGTTGCCTCCAAATCGACTCCATGCTTCCATCATACATGATACTAGTTGTTGGATGATTAATGGAACTTATTATTACATTAGATTACTTAGATTTAAGCTCCTTTTTTACCTTGTTTGAACCGAAAATGAAGAGGAAGAAGTGCAGGATTTTTGAGAGAGTTGGAGAGAGTGTTTGGAGATGTGTGTGTGTTGGTTTGAGAGAGAAATCTGAAAATGAGAGAAGGAGGGGGCATACCCACGTGATTTAGGAGCAGGAAAGAAGTTAGGGGTAAGCTTATTGGCTAGTGGGAGTGGTAAGTTAAGTCCCATTGGTTAGGTTAAGTGGTGAGGTGTTGGGGTGGTTCTAAATGTAGTCTAGATTCAAAATGAGGGTAGTTTTAATCAAGTTATGTAGTAATGGTTTGATTATGTAAATTTAAATTATACAAGTATTGGAGTTGTAATTATATGTGTATGCATAGATATAAATATTTACTTGTGTTAAGTGCAAATATTAACTCTTGCAAGATATAAATATATGTATGTATGTGTATGTATATATATTGGTACTAAACTTTATAAAATTTCTTAATGTATCTTATATTATTTGAGTTATTGATTACATTTTGGATACATAGGTACTTGTTTGTTAGATTGAATAATTATAAAGTTGTTGTTACTTTACGTATTCTCGAAGTTGACTTGATTAATTATTGTTACATTTTTATAAAATTTTCATAGATTCTTCACTTAGAGATTGGCTTGTGTTAGGCATTTCTAAGATGAATAGCTATTTTTAGGCATTCCATTGAACTAGAGGGTAATTATAACTATGCCTTAATATCTAGAAGATTAATTCTCTTAATAAACCTCTAGGGAAAAATGGTTAGGTAAGTCCAACTAAATCATCCTCGTCGAAAATTAAGGGTTGTTACAGTAAAAGTATTAATAATATCATTTAACAAAGTTGAAATAATTAAATTTGATCTAATGGTTATGAATTAAAGATGAAATTCATCCAAAGGTTCTTATTTGTTTAGGAATGAATTTAGTACCTTGTTATATATATATTGGTAGATTACGCATTAAATTTTCTTAGAATATAATATAAAATGCTAAATTATTTGTTATGCTTAACAATTTAAATATTAAAATGGAACTTAAATGTCTTATAAGATAGAATAGATAAATTAGAAAACATATATCATATTAGAAAACACATAACCCTTTGAAATTTTCTTTTTTTTCTCCTAATAACACTTGGTACCCTTTATCCTAATAACACTTGGTACCCTTTATAAATGCGGAATGATATTGCTACAACAACATTTAACCATCTACAATAATATCTACATTATACAGTTGTATACTGTAAAATGAAATTTATACATTTATTGTAGATGGTCAATTTATGTTGTAACAATATCACTATCCAAATTAACTAAGAAATTTTATTTTTTTTTAATCAGTTTCCATCTTTAGCTTTTAAAAAATGAACTTTATTATTAACAAATTAAAATTCAATTTATTACATTTATAATCATTAAAACTATTTTTCTATCACTTAGTTGTTTTTTTTGTTTTGTTTTTATATCTGTATAATCGCTATCAATATTATATTTGTATAAAACTAAAACAAGTTCATTCATTTATATATGAAATTTTTTTCAAATTTTAGTAATTATCTAATATTTAAATATTCTAATCATTTTTTTTTCGTTCAGAAAATATATATTATAAAAAGTAAAACCGGCTAAAAAATAATTATGGTTATAATTGTAGTAAAATTTATTCTTATATATCATTTGATTGTGTTTTAAATTTTTGATATTCATTTTATTATATCTGGTTATAAGTGACATTTATTCATGCATGTATAATCATATAACGTTTTTTTCAAGATGATAATTTATTTATCGATCTGATTTGTTTATGTAGTATAAACAAAGCTGATATTTATTTATCGATCTGCTTTATTTATCGATCTGATTTAACATTTGCTTTTAGCTAGAAATTCAAATTATACTTTATATTTGATGTTTTTTAGATACATATATCCAGTTTGATTAAAAGTATATTTTTACACACGTATAATATATATATAATTTTCTTTTACCAAAGTTTTTTTTTAGATTATTCATTGACTATATTTTGTTTAATTTATGTTTTTTATTTTTGTATAATAGTTATTTTTTTTCATAATTGTATGTTGATATTGAATATTTAAATATGCTATTATTTAACTGTTTGTATGTTATCAATTTATTTAATTAAGCGAAGTTATATAAATTATCATAAAATCCCAAAATTGAAACAAAATATATAAGACATATGTTTTGAATTTACCGGTTCATCAGACCGGACCGAAGAGTAAGTATTTAATATTTGAGATTGAGATGGTTTGAAAATATCACAATGACAAAAGTTGCATGAACAAAAATAAAATATAAGAGAAATAAGATTTGGGACCAAAATAAGGAAGTAGCTGGTCTTATATAAAAGGAGGGCTGGAGACCATTTGAAAGTGTAAAACAAGGCAGATAGACAAATGGTAATGAACACTCTAAATCATCATGAAACAAAAGATGAGTAATCGCGTGATTCTAAAAAGACTCCATGATACTCCTTTTTTCCTTCACTAGTCACTTCTAATACCACTCGATTTCATCTTTTTCTTGATACCACACCATCAAAAAAGTGTAAAAAAGCTTTGAAGAAGTCATGCTCACTATCACTTTATTATGCAAATTCCTGAAATTTGACTCAAGAATTTTTATTGGTTTCATAATCTTGAATATCAATCATCTTCTTTTTAATCATTTCATTCTTCATTCTCTTTGTTTGTATGGTATTGTTAATAACACTAAAAGCTTCATCTTTTTCTATTCTTTTTAAAACCCCATTTCAATTTTTTTTTTTTTTGGGTTAAAGTTAAAAGCTTTATACAGAACCCTTGTTAAATATGAAAAAACCTTGAATGCCCATATCAGTTTTATTGTCAAATTTTTATGCTACAGATACTAAACTCAACTTGGGGTTAAAGTTTAGAGCCTTAGAAATCCAGGCATGCCAAATATGCAAATATATTGAATAACCATATCAGTTTTTGTTGTTAAATAGATGGTTGGAAGTGGCAAAATGGAGATGATTACTGGCAAAGGATGTTCAAAGATGTATACAGATGTAACATGTACACTGGGTACTAATTCCTTAAAAGATCATCATCAACCACCACGTCATTCAACGTCGAATTCTCCATTTTATGGGCTCGTTATCTGTGTTACTGGTTTGTCCAAAGGTGATTCAATCTTACTTTAATCATCTGGTATTGTAAATTATAATTTCTTTGATCATTTGATCTCAATAATTAGTTGTTATTCAATAGCTAGGTTTCTCAATCCTGCAACGGTTGGAATTACTTACTAATGTGTTAATTTTGTGATCATTTTGTTAATTAGGGGTTCTTGAACTTGTTGGCTAATGTTTTATAAATTTGGTTCATCTTCTTGTGTTTTGTTTCAAGACTTTGAATCTTTATGAGTTACCATGCACCAATTTGCTCTTTCTTTTGGTCTAAATGAACATGATCTTTTTTTTATCCATAAGTTTGTATGAATTCTTAATCTGGAATTCTGGATCATAAAACTTGATGCGTTGCCTAAAAATTCAAAGGTAGAATGGTTTTTGGATTTATTGTTGTTTTTCATTCTTATGTCATGAAGTGCATGCAATATTAGTTTATTCGAATCAACTAACTTTTATGGTTGGTTTCATCTACTTGTCTTACATGATACATGGAAAAAGTCTTGCTGGCCAAATCTTTGACTTTTTGAATAATTTTCTTCTTGATGTTGACTTACAGAAGCAAGAAAACAAGTGATTGATGCTACAGAGAAATTGGGTGGCCAATTTAGTTCCCATTTGCATCCCCAGTGTACACATTTGGTGGTTCAAATATCCTTTTTACATCTTTAGTTTGATAAATATCATGTGATCTTTAAACGATTTTGCGTATCGAATTACATAATAATTGAGCCAAATAACTATGTTAAAACTGTATAATTGTTTATTAAATAATTGAAAATGCACATCAACTAACATATACATATTGTGAACCTAAATCATTACTATCAATTTACTGTAAACTTAACGCATATCTACAGCTCCCATGGACGTAAACCTGAGCATGTCTTGAAACACGGTGCCAGAGATGGTCTATTTGTTGTTACACTTGGATGGTTTGTCGATAGTGTAAGAAGAAATGGTACAAGTTTCTACTGATAAATCTTCTTTGGCGCTTACCAAAAAATGTTTTTTGCTACATAAATTAACACAATTCGTTATCGTGTGTTTAGTGAGATTGAATGAATCACTATATGGTGTGAAGAGTTATAAAGAAAACTATATGGTGAAAGATGATATTAACAACATTGGTACTGGGAGTTCTTGTCTACCTGTTGCTATGCTTGAAAATGTTAAACAATCTAACTTGATCCAGAGATCGAGATTAGACCCATTAGAAGAGCAGAAAAGAAGTTCAGTTTTTTCAAGGCAAACCTTTTATTTAGACCCAGACCTTTCGGCCGAGCTGAGAAACAAGGTATTCTGGATTCATAGCTTACATAGCAACTACCAAGGAATATTTTGTGACCATTGGGCTCGACTCTTTGTTTGATCTTTTCGAACCATTGTATGAAATAAAAGTGTATTTATAATGTGTGCAACCTACTAAATAGCAAAGTACCATCACCATGTGGAAAGGAATTTTTGGAAATCTCTATTTTTATCGTATACAATATGCTGACTCAGGTGTTTCATATAATACCAGTAGTACAGAAAGTTTCATACTTAACTATTTCTGTAATTATACATATGAAAGTTATGAATATTGCCTTGGAGCTGGACCTGGTCTCTCGGGTCCTCTTACCCAAGAATGTAGGGGGCTTCAAGGCACCAATTAACAAACGGGTAATTCAAGATATCATTGTCGAATCTTTGAAACCCAATACCCTATAAGTTATGAATATTGGTTTAAAAAAGTGGTTCCAGACTAACCGAAACTGTACTATAGTGTTGACCCAAAATAATAATAAGTGCATTATGCAGGTTGTAGATGCTGTTCTTCGGGAAGGTGCTATAGTGACAAACAGGTGGTTAGTTGGTCAGGACACAGCTTACGTAGTGTGTGAAGTTTCTTTTGTTCGAAAATATTTTGGTCACTCCAATAGTATTGTTACGGTAAGGGGTACTGTATTCGGATGTATATAACGAATTATAATGTGGGAACAGGGTGATTGATGCAGAAAATATAAGCATATATATCTTTTAGCTAAGTTTTACTTAATATGTATGATATATCTCAGCCTCAATGGGTTCTGAAGACTGTAAAGGAGACTCGGCCACAGAGGCTCATCCATTTATCCGCTGACTTGGCACGTCATGTAGGAACAATGCTTGGTGATGACCAAGGTGGAACTGATCGAAAGGTATGTATTACTACTCTCGTACACAATCTAGTTCTTAATAGCTCAAACATTATGAGGTAGAGAAGCTTCAAGTGTTCATCTCTTTACAATCTTGATGATTTAGAATACACCGGGGTCAGATAGTTATGCACTCATGCCGTCCCACCACTTGGGAATGTTGTCTAGTAAATACCGTAAATGTTGAATTTCAAGTCAAATATTACATGTTTGAAGTTCTTAGTTACAAGTATTGAATATGTTGTCCTCTAGGTTAGCAACAAGGCTGATGTTTCTCAAGATACACACAATTTTATTACGAAATCAGACCACAAAGAGAACCAAAGGATTGCGATCCTTGCAAAAGAGGGGGTCAGAAATCGCCGGGGCCATCATATGGAGGTAATGGGCAAATGGCATTGAATTTATGTTCACTTGTAGTTTTTGTGATGGCATTTAGAGCATACAAGGAAACTAGACTACTAGGGATTGTATTGTTTATACAGGAGTGTCAAACACTAATAAAGCCTTTAGCTCGAAGCATCCTTCTTGATTCAATCAGCTGGATTATGTCTGAGCCATCATCAACTGCGTCTATCACTATGGACTCTTTTAGTTTGAACGATGCAAATGAAAGCATGAAGGAACCCAGTGATTGTTTTGTGAATTTATTACGTCCACTTTCGGAAAGGTTACATTTACATTACTTTTCTTTTTTCTTTCACCTTCTGTTGATTCACATGGGAGTAGAGGTGACAAGATGGACGGGTTGGGTAATGAATTTTTACTTGTTTAGTTAATATGGGACATCTTTTTGTACGGGTCAAAGGGGCTGAGTCAGGTTGGGTTAGTTAATCCTTACATCGCTGCCCATTGAAATACCTGATCTTTCTATTATATGTAGGGAAAAGAGCGAGTTAGTTTTCGGGAACCACTTCATTACCATACTATTTCCAGTGGACCGGTTCGCTGAGATGGGCCCTGTCTCAAGGACATTCTTTAGTCACACAGGGTTCACATGTTCACAGTTGCTAGATCATATCTATGCCTTTTATCAGGTAACAAATTATAAAACCGGATAAAAAAAGATACAGTATATGCTTGACTATCTGCTAACTTTAACAAATGCACAAAACTAACAAGACTTTTGTTTATATATAGGAAAACATGTCAACATCCGAGATAGAGTTAGCAATCCACACTGATTCTCGGCATGCTGACAGGCTGAGGTCCATGTACTCGAGTAAAGACGCTATGGAGTACGGTTTTGTGGTAGTAAAGCGTGTTGACTTCTTAGGGAGTCACAGAATCTTTAAAATGCTGAGGCGTGTACCTGGAAACTACAGTAACAAGGTTTACGAGTTGTTGACTCAAGCATAGCAAATGAACTTTATAAACACACTGGCAAATCTATTATCAGTTATAATTGAAACTATATTAAAATCTTCCTTTTCCATAAGAGGCTTATGCACATTTACATGCATATAGTCTCAAGGTAAAGTTTCAAGGACAACACTCAATTCTGCAATAAACAAGTGGAGTTGGACTCAAGCATAGCAAATGAACTTTATAAACACACTGGCAAATCTATATCAGTTATAATTGAAATTATATTAAAATCTTCCTTTTCCATAAGAGGCTTATGCACATTTACATGCATATAGTCTCAAGGTTAAGTTTCAAGGACAACACTCAATTCTGCAATAAACAAGTGGAGTTGGATCAAGTGGAAAATCCCTTGCCTTTTGAGACAAAGGTCAAGGCTTCAACTTTCACTCCCTACAAAATGGCCGGAGGTCCTTCTGGAAGCAGCCTCTCTACCTTAGGGTAGCGGTTAAGCTGTCTAAATCTCACCTCCCCCATACTTCGTGGAAGACGGAATTGGGTACGATTGTTTGCCAAAACTGACTAGTACAAGGCCATTTGAAAGCAACAGCTAATTTTCCCCAACGTTATACATACTTTGATTAAACCAACCTACTTTGATTAAACTAACATCATAAAATTTGATTAAACTAACCTACCAACCTGTTAACTTTCTAGCCAATTTTGAGCATTCCAAGTCGCTGGAGCTCATATAGCATGAGTAGTGCAGCAGAGTCGAAAGAACTCTTCTTATCTGCTCGTGGATCTCCCGTGAGCTCAATAGCACCATAATTAGGAATAGTCAAAGTAATATGAGACTGAAAGCCATTGAATGCTGTTCTTTTCTCAAGAACTTCACCAATGTCAGTTTGATTTCTGCATCATCATGATTAACTTGTAAATTGACATTGACAATTTAAATTAATCAAAATAAAAGAAGTTTCAGCAAATAACTTGAAGCAAAGGTTTACTGACTTCGACTTTTGCTCTAATGGCGTAAATATTGGTGCTTGCCACTGCATTTTCATGCACAGCTCATTGAGTGAAGATCTTGGCCCTCCCTTTTTCGTGTCGATTGACTTTAGGACTGCCGCTGAAATGAACATAAATTTAAGAAAGAGATTGTAAAATGTTTCCATGAAAATGAACAAACTTCAGTGATGATTACCTTGGAATTCAACCTTTGAATTTGATTCTTTCTCAAGTAAACATTTCTCGACAAGGGGGGTATCTTCTGGCTGACGATCAACAAGATTTAACTTTAAATTCTTGACAAGATTGGGTTCCTCTGGGGTTGTGTCACTTATATTGCTGCTTTGATTGTTGATTTCCCCATCCCTATTGTCTAGACCCAGATTTTTCTGTGAAATTTCTCTTTTCTGCAAAATGGTACCATATGAACATGTAAAGAACAACCTTAATCATCTGATTCTTGAAAAACTTATATTGAGCGCATTCACTTATGAATGAGTCAGTTCAAGTTATGTTTCATCTGTAACGACTCAAATGGGTAAGATCATCTACAAGACCTTCAGTCTTTTATATTATAAGATAGATTTACACCGAAATAAGACAAAAATTAAAATCATATTTGGCCTAACCTGTCTCATACAAGAATGATCAGTTTTCAGAAGAACCTGCATTGACCCTTTACTTAACCTGTCCAACCCTCCCATATTTCCACCTCATCTTATGGCTAACTTAATGAGCATGACAAAATAAATAGTATGAAGGAACCCAAACCTCTAGCTCTTTTAATAACCGAATTGCGGCTAGACCCCTTGCAAATTTTCTAGTTGGACCGCAGCCCTGTGCAGATAAAAAGGCATTTTGGAGCTGCAATCGTAGCTCCACCATAGTAGTATCGCCCTTGCTACTACACGAGTAGTCTATATAATAACCCATTGAGTCACATAACTCCCTCAGCTCACGTGAAGGAGGAAGCTCAAGTTTGTCTGGTGTTACAATTGGAGATAATAAGGGCTCAATGATGCGCCAAACTTTATCTAGATTGAATTTGGTATCAACTAATATTGCCCCAGCGATACTCTCTAATAGATCACCAAGTGCCTATGACAAAACATGAATAAAAAATTGTCACCTTTTTGACCGAATACCATAAAGACCCGTTAGCCAACCTGCCTACTTTGACTCCTCTACTAGTCTACTGACCAGTTTATGCAAGAAATACAAGATAAAAATGTTGATATCTGGTAACACACCTTAGGGCATTTCTTAGTCTGCAGCGAGTTTGTATCAGTGGACGATGAAGCGACAACATACTCTGCAATCTGACTCTGGAGATAACTCGACCGATACTGGAGGTGTAGATGAAGTTTTCGTCTTACAGCAGCGGAAGCAAAATTTTCGTTATTCACTGAGGCTGAACGTAAATCCGTCATCTCTCCGGGAGTGATGTCTCTATGCTTTTCGTAGAGATGCGAAGTAATAAGCAAGTCTATTACCGAATCACCAAGAAACTCTAACCTCTACAAGAAATCATGAACAAAATCAAATAAAAGTAAATTTGTTAGCCGTTTCACCAAAAGGAAAACTCACCCTCTATGATATTCTTAATCAGAGGCAACCATTTCAAACTGTTTAAGTTAAACAAGTCAATTCATGTTTTATCCTTAATGGGTCGAATGAGTAAAATCAACTAAAAGACGAACGATCTAATGGGTCAAATAGGATAAAAATCGCCCAAGGAGTATTGTTAGTGCTTTACATGGATTGTAATTGTAATAGCATAGATTTTGTATTCATGCTTAGTATATTAACTATTCACAAACAATGTTTGTCAGTCAACCCAATCCATACAAAAAAGAAAACTCGTTTAAACCTGAACTTTTATTTTTTTAAACAGCTCAAACTTAACCTGTTTTGACCCATTGCCGGATGTAAGTAAGAATAAAATGATTAACTAATTTATTGAGAGTAAGAAATCATTTACTTATTGAGAGTAAGAAATCATTTACCTGATAGCAGTATGTAGTTCCTTGATCTCGGTCCGATGCATGTGTGATAGCTTCCAACAACAGACCCTTCGCCTCAAACTCATACTCAAGTTTCGACTCTACACTGTGAATGATATCAAGCTTTGGAGTGTATGAATGGAGTGCAGCAATTTCAATGGCTTCATTGATGCGTGATGGATCAAGATCACAACATACTCCGAGCCATTTCATACAGTGAAGGGCACCTATCAACCCTTTGCCTACATAATAAGCTGCTACCAGACCCTCAACACAGTCAGATACCGTCTTTGAACTCAACCATCTGTGGCCTCTATCACAACACCTTCCAATTATAATTTTTGGATCTTCAGTCTGGTATTTAATATCGATAGGTACTTCTGTAGTCTCGATGCCATGATCACAAGGGTGACGTCTAAATGGAAGCTGACCAGGTGCAGCCCATTGAGTAGGATCAAATGCAGTATCTCTTACGTAACCCTACACATGAAGGTCCATAAGATTTTTATGATAGGTTCATTGAGAATATTGCTAAAATGTACCAATCCAGGTATAAGAGTAACTATAGATGTGAAAATTCCAACTCACTTAATTAAGGATGGGTTGGCATCACGGCATGAGTTATGTTTTCTCTATAACAGGTAAAATAATAAAAAAAAATGCTAAAAGTGAAATGGATCGAATGGGGTAAAAGTCACCTAGTGGGTCTTTTCAGTGCATAAAACCTCTTATGTTGTTGAACTATATTAATATTAGTAATCATATTTTTTATGCCAATAGCACTTTTTATATGTTTTATCTTTCTTTCAGTTAAGAAGCTAACCCACCTATTATACCATTTATAAGTACTAGTAGAAGCAACCAAAGACTGCGGCACAAAAGTTCAGCCATATCGGGTATACTGATGTGATATATTGCCAAGTATATGACATATACAGCTACATAAGCATAATGCATACACTACAGCAGACACACCTGTAATTGACGTCCGATTCCCAAATTATATAAGTTTGAATTACAAACTTGCAATGATCTCCGAGAAGATAGATTTCCTTCATGATCCTTTACATATTTAAGATAAAGATCACAACTGATTACATATTTTATCACTGCATCACCAAGCAACTCCAATCGCTCCATAGAAAAACTTTCATTGCATCTATAAGTTGTGATGGCTTCCAAAATCTAAACAAGACAAGAAACACAACATATTGGGATGTGTAAGTCAGTTGCATGGCCAGTAACTGAAGTCTAAAGAACATAAATCACTCTAAATCACAAACCAGTGATGATGGGATGTGTAAGTCAATAGCATGGCCGGTGATCTCCTCACGAAGCTGGCTAGCCAGCATTAATGACTCAAGTCGGTGCATTAATGAAGGTAACAGATAAATTGATTTAACAACATCTATTCTCACATCGATAATGACTAGAAGTTCCGGTGGTATATGAGGATGATATTTCTTCATGTGAATACCTTCGAAAAAAACCAATCAAAAGACTTCTTCTATACAGTAACTGTAGAGAAGCATATGCTCATTTACTTATGAAAGGGTCCATTCAGGTTACCCTTAAAAAGAACCGGTCAAATGGGTCTTAAATATGTGGATCATGATTGAAACAATATAACTTATGCCATCATAAGTCTCAAAGTGATTAAAAATAAATAAATTGGACACGGTAGCATTCGGTTAAGCATAACCCTTTTTTACCAGAGAGAAATTACTTAATTTGACCGCATTTGTGTACACTCATTACCTGACCCACCCATATTGCAAACTCTAAAAAATGAAAACCATAAGTTTCAACAAACCTTGACGACTGAAGTCCACAAGAGGGTTATGTGTCTTATCACTTTGTTTCAGCAGCAACAAGTGTTGTCTGGGGTACTTTAGCACAATTTCATACTCTTTCTTAAAATAGTCGGTGAATGATGAAAATCTTGATTGATCTCTGTCATATGGACTATCTGCAGTTTCATCTTCAATAAATTTCAGAACTATATACATTTTCCCGGTGTGAATAGCCAAGACCACAACTTCATTAACATTATCTTTATGTATAGACTTATTGGCAAAATGAATCATATCGCCATGATCAGAATTCATCATGATTGAATCAACATTGTCTCTTTCGGCCTGAAAAATGGAATTTTTCTTGACGAAATCAACTACAGATACACACGAGCCAATCTCTTTCCAACTGATCCTCAATGGTTCTAGGAACTCCAATGGCAAAAGCAAGTACATGCAATTCGGATTCCACAATTTTCTGTTTGATTGTAGTAAAAACTCTCTTGGCTCTTTAGAGCCGGTATACAACTCCCCAAATATTCCATTGAAACATAATTCATGAAATCCCTTAGCTTTTGCTACCTAGTAACAAACACACACACAAAAAAAGTTGTAAGAAACAAAAACATAGCACAGATGCATCAAAAGATAGTTGGGTTACTCTATAGATTAGCAACAAACTTTTCCAGTAGTACTCTTCAAACCATTGAACTAATTTTTGTCTAACTTTCATTTTAACAATAGTAATGTTATAAATTCCCATATAGTTAGACAAGTTTTGGTCAAACCTGATGTGCATTGAGATGCAACTTCACATATGAAAAAACCTTGCATTTCACAACGTTGGAACCAATGTATAAATTCATTTGTACATCCTCCACATCTTCATCTAGCTTTGATTCAACTAAAAGAACCAAACTTGAAAACTTCACATCAACAATATCACATGTGAAACTGACTTTATAACCATAGAAGTCCACACAGTCGTTAATTCTGTCACCCCAACTACCCGATATTGCACGAATCGGTGTAATCCCATGTAACTCCTTCTTCTTTTCACTCCCTGAAATAACAAAACAACGTTAATTGTGGCAGATATCTCTTTATAGAGTGCTCCAATCAAAATTAACAAGGAATATCTCCCAATAAAAACAATTTTTGGAGTTATGCAAGCCATTACCAACTCCACCACCATGTTACGTCTCATGTGAGTTTTGTAGTTAGGAGTATATTTAATTAAAAACGGTTAAGGGTGGTAATGTGCCTATCGAATCTGTTAAAACGGTCTCACTACTTTGTGCTTTGGGCAAACCGGAAAATTGAAACAAATTTTGCTACGGTATCAATCTCAATTAATCTAATACCAATGGGGCTATTTGACTATTAACCACTTATCTTTAATGTGGCAACTCTTGCTATTAACGGTGTTCATGAAACGGTTTGACCCATAAAACCGTCAAATCCAGATGAATTTGAGACAAATTCATATCTGGCGGTACGTTCTTTCGAATCAAAATAATTGGTGAACACCATTAATAGTACTAGTTCGCATTAACAAGATAAGAGGTTAATAGTTAAAATAGCCCAATTGATATTGATTTTGTAGCAACAATTATTTCAATTTCAGGATAGCCCAAATCCCATCTTACAGAAAGTAATGAGACCGTTAATAGATTCCAAAAGATTGACCCCCTAACTGTTTTTAACCCAAAGTCAAAAACCCCATTAACTAACGAATACAGGATAAGATTGACTTTATAATCATATTTGAATTTAAAGATGTCTGTTTGTTGGGTTTTTTTCCCCATCCAGTTTGATCAGATACATCAGAAATATGTTTGAGCTCAAGGTAAAATGGAAGATCTTGGACCGTCCCCTCCGGCTATGGACAAAGGAGAAGATTGAAAAAGTCATCGTTGCGTGTACTATACTACACAACATGATCATCAAAAACAACAGGCGGGCAATATCACCGGTTCATATTATGGACCCACCGGTACCAAAAGTTTATAATCCGGAAGCAAACCGGGAGTTAATGGACGAGAACGTGCATCATCGGCTCCGATATGATCTCACGGCGCATGTATCGGTTTTAGACTTATCATACCTTGACGATCCAGCGATGCAGCTACCATCAGTTGCGAGTTTGATTTAGTTGTCTTCATTATCATGTAAAATTTTAGTTTCGGTTTATGTTGTTATGTACTTTTTAATTCATGTTTATGTAATGTTTAGTTTAATTTTAATGAAATATTTAAGTTTTTATTAAAAAAGGAGAAGTTTGATTAAATTAAATGAAAAAGAAAAAAAAATTTGGGAGAGTTGAGAAGATCATGAATGCCATTGAAAATGGTTGGGAAGGATGGTTGAGAGGGTTGAAAAGGAAAATTGAGTTGGAAGTATTTGATTGGTGGGATTTGGGAGAGATGAAATTTTGAGAGGCATGACTCCTCTTCCCTTAAATACGTATAAAAATTATTTTAATGTATTTTAATACAGTTATTTTAACATGTTGATTTAATTAGTAGATTAAATAAATAATGATAAAACAAAATTTACAATCCTTTAAATATATAATTTTTTTCGAACATTCAGTCGGTATGCGACATCAGGGAAACCTCACCGTATAATGGTGAAGCCTTGCACGTACCCTAGACAACGAGATGTTGACCATGAGCCGTTACAAGTATTTGGAAGAAAAAACCCCAAGACTTGTTATCCCTAAAGATCGAACTTAAGATCTTCGGTAAAACCTAAAGTGCCTCTAACCAGTTGCACTAGTCATTATTGGCCCTTTGAATATATAATACTTTAACATATAGTCATTTAAAATAACATATAGTCATTTAAAATGAACACATCTAATGCATAAGAATATTATTACATAATATTAATTTTAATAATAATTATTAATCAATCTAAATCCTTGACTTTACTAAATAATTATTATGTTAGACAAAACATTAAATTTGATTAGCTAAAGTCTAACGACCATTTTTACAAAACTCTAAAATATGATATCTGCGCAATGCGATAGCGGTGGTGGGGAAGGCGCTCAAGTGATGTCGGTGATGGTATCATACTATCATTGGTAGTAGTGGCGGTATCAAGTAGTGTAGGTTGATATAATTGTGATAATGGAAATTTTTAGAAGATAATGACTTAAAGTGTTAATTATTAAAATAAAGGTTTAGAGTGTAAATTAAATTATTAAGGGAAAATTTAGTATTTTATAAAAAATTTTAGAAGATAATGACTTAAAGTGTTAATTATTAAAATAAAGGTTTAGAGTGTAAATTAAATTATTAAGGGAAAATTTAGTATTTTATAAAAACTTATTTCAAAGTGAGTGTTTATTAATTGTAATGTAGTACTTTCATATGTAACTATTGTGTAACTATTTTTAAAAATGGGAGGTGAGATAATTTTTATAATTTACAAAACTCTATAATCTTTAAATTAATAAATCTTTTTGTTTAATTTTATTAACTGATAGTCATTATTTAATATCTTATTTCATTTATTTGTATATCAAACTATATCTTTAATTCGATCTTGAATCCAAAATATTATTTTTCAACCAATATATTTAGTTTTTAAATTTTGAGTTTAAGATTCATTTTTTTCAGCAAATTGATTGAGACAATATTGTTTTGAATAATAAGTAGAGGGTACATTGCTCATGTAAACTGTTATAAATATTTTTATAATAAAAAATTGGTTTATAGATACAATGTCCAGTTTTTAAGTACGGACAATTATACATTGTAATATCTTGATTTAAATCGAAAGGTATCTTAATGTGATGATGCACAACAAATGTGAGATTAAAAAAATATATACAAATATTGTCTTTAAGAAAGTATTACAAAAAAGTTTGTTTACCAAAAAGTATTACAAAAGCAGAAGTACAATATACGCATTCAATGTTTTAAAATTCTATTCTTATTAATTTGTTTATATATATACTTTTTACATTTAAGTTTATATATTTTTAACAATTTATATTATCATAAAAATATCATTAACTATAGCCATGTATTTGCCATGGGCATAAATATAATAATTATATATATGTAGCAAAAATGACTTTAATTGATTTTAATTTTACCAAAAAGTTTATGAAATTAATGTTTATAAACTTAAAAATATTTTTATTTGATTGTAATACGTATACAAAACTAGGAAATGATAAATCTTATGAGAAAATAGACTAATAATCCTCTTAAACATTTTAAATTATGATAGTATAATTCAATCATTATTTTTCATAATCTGATCAGTGTCACAATCAAATAGTTAGAAGGATATATATTTAATAGTATTTATCATTTTTTGGGCCATAAAAATATTGTAAAGTTGTCAAAACATTAAAAATAGTAAATTATATTTTTTTAGAACAGCAAGGGTCAAATCACGGGTATCCGGACTGGATACCGTGGATCTACCCGATCCCCTCCCTCCCGCCCGCCCCACCCGGTAAAAGCTCCACGAAATCTAGGATAAAATCCTGGCAAGCAATCGCAGGCCGAGAGTATCGAACCTGTGACCTCTTGGACAAAAGTCTGGGTGTCCAACCACTGAGGTAATCAGTGAAGGACAAATAGTAAATTATATATGTAGTATGTTGTATAAAGAGTTGTCATTTTAGATTTAAGAAAAAAAGTATTGTCATTTTAGGATTTTTTTTTTTTTTTTAAAAAAAAAAAAAAGATATAAACAATATAATGTATTCAAGTTTACCTGCACCTGGAGACTTGTGGTTTTCTGAGAGATCTTCATTAGTTATCAGAGTTTCCAAACTTGTACAAATAAACACACATAATATAAGAAGATAAACTTTGACGTATTATTTTTTCAAAGTATGTCTAAGAGAAATTGATAAAGATTCTTAATTAATTACTATTTGTTTTGTGTAGGTGCAGCAGCAGAAGAAGGAATAGAATGATGATCCATCATCATGTTTTGAAAACATCTCTTCAAAGGCCTGTTACTTAAGGTCTCCATATAAAATTAGCTAGTTAGCTGCTTGTTTTCTGATCATATATATACTTATTATAAATATAGACAATAAAAGGTTAAAATGAGAATTGAGTTGTTTGTGTTTTGATTATAAGAAGACGGTTGAGTACTTGAGTTTGTGTTGTATTATATTGTGTGTGATTTTTATGTTGATTTGATATGAGTGAAAATGAAAATCGCGTGAAAAATCATATAGTAGTAAAGGATTAATAGTAGTAGTATATATCAACCGACCATACGAATTGAACGAACCCTTTTGCATGTATTTAAACACATACAGTTTAATTATTCTTTTTTCCTCATAAATTTTGCGTGAACGTTTTCCACATACAGTTTAACTCTTGAAGATATGAAGTAAACTAAACTATTCTTATTTATTTTTAATCGTACATGTACGGTTCTAAAACATGTCAATACATTTTTCGTGACTAGCTAGCTAGCTAAACCAAAAGAGAATAAAATTAACAACACATTGGGCTAGTCATTCAAAAGTGAAAGAAATGCTTAATGATAGCTAGTCATTCTATACGCGCCTGATACTGCTTATTCATTCAAAACATGATGGATATATGCAAAGCAAAGTTGTTGGTGGCCAATGTGTTGACTTCTTCGGAGAGTCAAAGAAGCTTTTAAATGAGCACGTACACTCTAACACCATTCAGAAAATCATTTCAATTGTTATTGATAATTTCATATATGTGATTAAAGAACTTATAAAAATATCATATTTGTCATTAAAGAGAAACTCATTTCAATTTCGTTTCGTCTTACTCTTGTATCACTAGCGACTTGCTGGTTTCTTTTATATCAATAGAAAGTATTAAATGTTTAAAAAAATTTAAATTTCATATATATCATTAAAGAACTTGTAAATATCATACATGTCACAAATACTCAAACGATTAAATTTCATATATACCAATTTACGATTATACCCTCTTTTATTTTATACGTATAATTCTATGGAAAATATTATACACAATCAAATATCAAACTACCGTTCCATAAAACAAAACAGAAGCATGTTCAAACTTATCACATCAAAATAACACTAACATATGTTAATAGACAATTTATGAATTATGCATTCGATTACGTTTATCAACAAAACTTGCACTTGTATTCCGTATAAACTAGCTAGCCTATCGAAATCAACATTTAGAAATGCAGGCGGGCATTTTTAATCACCAGATTACTTTGCAACTTCTGATTCTAGAGCTACAAAAGCTTGTCCATGCAATGCAATTAAATAATGATTAACATAAACTTAAATTTTCACTCGAAAGATTTAAATAAAAGGTGACACGAATGGGCGGGTCAAAACAGGTAAAACTTTTAATAAAATCTAATGTGTTGAGTATAATTACCAAGAAAGAAACTTGTCCATATTGATTCCTCAATGCTACAAACTACAAAACTGATCAAAAAAATTGGTTCCAAAATAACTACAAAACAACAAACAATAAGTTGGGAAACAAGTTTTCAGATGTGTTTATAAACTGGTAATTGCGAATTGGTAATCAGTTTGTTCTAAGAGATTGGGTCAAAATAGTCAGATTTTGACATTCATTTCATTACTCACTTTTCTAATTTCGACCTTATACATGTCGTTCTAAAATTAATAATGTTAACTCTCACATTCAAGACATTTTTCATGTTTTAAGTCTTGAAAATCTTTATGATTGCTTCTCGAAACTCCCTTTAATCTTAAAGTCATTAGCTCAACAGATAACACTAATGTGATCATCACCGAATTAATATGGAACAAATGGGGAGCGGAAAGGTTCGATTATCTAGATAGAGATTAGTATAAAAAAAAAAAAGGAAAATGCTAAATAAAGCCCAAGCCCTTAGAGCTTCACTTATCGTTTACATATCAAAAACCCACACCTGATTTTAATGGTAAGTGTACAATTATTTAATGCACCTTAGCGAAAGCCCTTAGGCATTTGGATGGATTTTAATGTGAAAATGTTATTTGTAATTTTAAATGGATTTTAATACCTAATTTAGATTACATGTAGGCATTTGGATATATTTGATATTTTTCATGTTTAATAATGACATTTATGATATTTTGAAAATTAATTAGGCAAATATTTACATGTTCCTTAATGGCATATATGAAATTTTCTTACTAGTCCTGTATCTCATTTTCGATATAGGCCTTATTACGTAGTGAAATGAAAAGACCATTCAACATGTTGTCATGTTGATGGATTATTCCTAATTATGTACAAAGACCGACAGTTGATATCAATGGACTTTTTTTAACCGATTTTGAGCTTCCCGAGTCGCTGAAGCTCATAGAGCATTAATAGTGCAGCAGAGTCAAAAGAACTTTTTTTATCTGCTCGTGGATCTCCAGTGAGTTCAATAACACCATAAGCAGGAATCGTTAAACTGATACAAGACTCAAAGCTATTAAATGCTGTTCTTTTGTCAACACCTTCGCCGATTTCAATTAGGGATCTGCAAAACCATATATGCTCATTTTAAAACCACAACTTAGAATATGGTAACAAGGAAAAAAGAGTTTACAAAAAATTTGAAGCAATTGTTACTAACCTTGATTTTTGCTCTGATGGTGTAAAAGTGGGCATAGGCCACTGCATTTTCTTGCACAACTCGTAAAGCGTAGATCTTGGTCCACCCTTTTTCGTGTTAATTGACTTTATTACTACCCATTTAAAAGGAAAAAAAAAAAGAAAAGAAAGAGTTACTAATATTAAAGGGTGAAGTTAGGTAGTAAAATAGAACACGTTTCTCTTATGATTACCTGGAATTTCAATCATAGAATTGGATTCTTCCTCCATTGAACAATCATTGACAATGGAGGTATCCTTTGGTGGAGGATCGAAGAGGTTTATCTTTATATTCCTGGTGGAATCTAACTTTAATGAGGTTGTGTCACTTAAAATAATATTTTCACTGTTGATTTCCCAGTCCCTATTGTCATGACCCTGGTTCTTCCTTGAAATTCCTCTTTTCTGTCAAATGAATGAAATGAACACGTCGAAGTGGACCTCAACCATTTAATTGGGGGGGGGGGGGGGGGGGGGGGGGGGGGGGGGGTAAGAAGTGATATTGAATAATAAAAAACAATGTGTGGGCGTGCTTTCACTGTTCAAACTTCTGCTAATAGCATATTTAAGTGTTGATAATCGGAAAATCTCAACTATTCAGTAATTTTGATAAAATGACTAAAAAAAATATTCTTTCGTGAAAAAGTGAGAATTTTGTAGAATATGGTAATAGTATCTCAGATTAGGTTAAAAGAAGCGGAAAATAGGTAATTTTATTACACTAGGTAATCAAACTTCTTGCTGATCTGCAAGTGATTATCCAAAACTGGTAGTTAAATAATCAGCACGTAGAAATTAAACATGTTCATTAAAAGTTGATTATTGTGACTTAGATATATATGTTCCAAAGTGAAAATCCAGAAATCTGCCAATGATGCCTGTTATTAACATTAACAAGAAAGATGTAATACATAATAGAAAGGAATCCAAACCTCGAGTTCTTTTAATAACTGAAGAGCAGCTTGGCCCCTTGCAACTTTCCTGGTTGAAGCTGTGCCATTTCCAGTTAATAAGACATCTTTGAGCTGCAACCGTAGCTCGGCCATTACGTTATCACCCTTGATACAACAGACGTCTTTCATGAAATAACCCATGGAGTCGCACAATTCCAATAATTCACGTAAAGGAGGAAGCTCAAGTTTATCAGGTGTTACTATGGGAGATAATAAAGGCTCAAAGATATGCCAAACTTCATCAACATTTAGTTTGGTATCAACTAATATGGCCCCCGCAATACTCTCAACTAGGTCACCAAGTGCCTATGAATAACACAAACATGATATATCAATAAATAGACAGACACACATTTTGGGAACATAAAACTATTCTTGAATTCATCCTTGTAGATATTAATTCCTAACTTATAACAGATGCCACTTGTGAGGGTTACCAAGTCATCTGTGTTTCATGTCCAGTGGGGGCGAAAATTTCGACCCATTATATTGAGTTTATCTATCTCTATCAAATCAATGGGAGAATTAGAGAAAATTCAGCTAAAAATTGTAATGTGGTCAAATGGGTTGAACAGATCAAATGTGGTTCAAAGTGTATTTATAATGCAGACAGCTTCCTAAATCTGTTTATTTAAAAATAGACAGTTGTAATAATATTCAAGGCACAAATCATTTAGGGTCAACAAAACCTAAGTACCAAATCCATTTTGACCCAATAGCAACCCGTCTGATCTGCCTGCTTTTCCGCCTAATGTCCAGTTTATGCAAGAAAAAAAGAGAAAAACATCGATGACTCTAAACACACCTTAGGACTTTTCTTGGTCTGGAGTGAGTTTGTATCCGTCGAAGAGGTAGCTACAAACTTTACATAGTCTGTAATCTGGCTTTGGAGATGACCCGAACGATACTGGAGGTGTGGATGAAGATTCCATCTCACAGCAGCATAAGCGAAGTTTTCATTATTAACTGATGCTGAACGTAAATCCGTGAGTTCTCCAGGATAAAGGTCTGTGTGCTTTTTGTAGAGATACCACGTAATAATCAGGTCTAATACCGAGTCACCAAGAAACTCTAACCTCTAGAAGATAGCATCCACAAAAATCGACAATAAAAGAGTCAGTTTTACAGTTGCTATTTCTTTGCAACCCTTATTTGAGTTCACGTCTTGCTACAGACACCAGTACATGGATTGTTGAGCATTTAACGGAAAAGAAAAGTTTATCATAGGAGTATAGGTGACAATATGGACGTGTGTACTCATAAACAAGTGACTTTAGGTTATTTTTAGCTTTGACAAGTCAAACATGTAATATTACAAAAGTTATTTTAAGGAAATGGGTCAAACACTTTGAAATATCCCAAAGTAGTATTTTTAATGAATAAAACCACCTAAAAGAAAAACGGGTTAATGTAGCAAGACCCAACCCATCCCACTCTGAATAAAAATGATCCCATGAGTTTCAGCCCATATAAAAAACTGCTTTTGTTGACTCAAACCCTTTTTGACTTGTTACCCGACTCGCCTAAATGCCCAATTTGGCACCTCCACTAATTAATGGATATAATACCTCGTAACAGTATCCAGCACCCTGGCCTTGATCAGATGCGTGTGTTATAGCTTCCAACAACAAACCCTTCACTACAAACTCGTACCCGAGTTTTGACTCTAAACTCTGAATGACATCAAGTTTTGGAGTATATGCACGGAGTGAAGCAATTTCAATGGCTTTATTGACAAGTGATGGATCAAGGTCACAGCTAACACCAAGCCATTTCATACAGTGAAGAGCACCAACCAACCCACCATCAACAAAATAAGCTCCTACAAGGGCCTCAACGCAATCTGATACTGTCTTTGAACCCAGCCATCGATGGCCCATATCACAACACTTCCCTGTCAAAACTTTTGGATCTTCACTCTGGTATTTGGGGTCAATAGGCACCTCCGTTGTCTCAACGTCGTGGTCACATGGGCAAAGTCGTAATGGGAACATGCCTGGTGCAGTCCATCTGGTAGGATCAAATGCACTATCTCTTATGTAGCCCTGAAACAAATTCCACGTGAGGATTTTTAAGTGATACATTGAGGGTCCAAGATTGCAGAAACGAAGCAGTCCAGACCTAAAAGGACCCCTAGAGGTGGCATTTTAACCCATATAGCTAAGAACACGGGCTGATTAGGGTTATCACTATGTTTACTCTATGAGTAGATTAAAAGCATTTAGCTAAAAATGAAATGGTTCAAAGAGGTTGAAAAGACATCCAGATATGCATAAAACCTTTAAAAAAAACTCCTATTCAAACATCATTTAAAATATAATAAACTTGGTACCAATACGTGTCACACTAATCCTAAAGTTCTATTTAGACACAAAGTGTATTAGGTCAAAAAAGTCCAACCGAACCTGACACATTACAATCGGTACCAACATTCCCCATTTTGACCCATCACACAACCTCCCGATGCACCAATTTTGCACCTCTAACTACTCGTAAGGGTGTTCATGGGTCGGGTTAATCAGGTTTTGAAAAATTATAAATCAACCCGTAACCCAAACCAAATAAGCTTTGGGTTATTCGGGTATGGGCTATTCGGGTTCGGGTTTTTATAGGTCGGGTTTTGGGTGACCCAAAAAAAACGTGATTGGTGAAGTTACGTGCAACTTAGATAGGTTTGTTAGTTATACAACATTGCAACAATGTAATTTTAATTTCAAAAACTTAAATAATAGTGATATTTATTTAAATTAAGAAACTTTTATATCCAAAACGGTTGAAACACATGTAATTATGCGTTTTTTGAATTCTTGAATGAAAAGATAGTTGTTTATCGTTAATATTCAAGAATATATACTTTGAACAAATTTGATGTGTTATATTAGTATATATAGAACAAACAAACATCTTATTTGGGTTATTTGGGTTGACCCAATATATGAAATTTTCACCCGTAACCCAAACCGATTAAGCTTTGGGTTAGTCGGGTTAACCCAAATGACGACCCGTAAACCGAATAACCCAACTCATTTCACCCAAACCCATTCGGATTGGGTCGGGTTATTTGGGTTTGGTTATTTTCAACAGCTAATCGCGCATCAATAATACTTTAGTATTGAAGCAACAGAAAACTACTGCACACAGTTAACTGTGACCTATATGGAATGTACTAATGTTGTAGGCTTGTAACACACTTATCAAGTATACAGGTCAATATACATAGATCATTACAAGTTTCACAGCATACCTGTAACTGGCAGCCAATTCCCAAATCGTACAAGGTCGAATTACAAACTTGCCATGATCGCCGAGAAGACAGTTGCCCTTCATGTTTATTGGTGTATTGAAGATAAAGATCACAGCTCACTGCATACTTCAGCACTGAATCACCAAGCAACTCCAGTCGCTCCATAGAAAAACTTTCATTGCATCTGAGAGTTGTGATGGCTTCCAAAATCTAAAGACAAGAATCACAATATTATAAGGGGCGCCATCATGTAAATTGTACTTTGAGGTACAAACCACAAAGTACTACTATTTTCAAAAGAACATCAATTAATCACAAAATCACAAACCAGTGAACTTGAAATGTGTAAATCAGTAGAGTGGCCACTGATTTCCTCACGAAGCTGGCTAGCCAACATTAAAGACTCGAGCCGGTGCATTAATGATGGTAGCAGATAGAACGATTTCGTAACAGCTAATCGCGCATCAATAATAACTAGAAGTTCGGGTGGTATACGAGCATAATATCTTTGTCTGTTAGTATTCACCTTACAACTCTCGGCCCGTATCTTCTTTCCATGCAAAATTCCTAGAAAATCCAATAAATAGATCATTGTCACTCAAGAGAATACAATATTGTCATCAGCAAAAACAATACTGGTGGCAATTTCAACCCAAACCTGTTATGACTCATCACCCAACCCGCCCATTTTGCCACTACTAAAAACCAGCATAAGCTTCAACAAACCTTCACCATTGAAGTCCACAAGAAGGTTATGTGCCCTATGGCTTTGCTTTAGCAGCAACAAATTTTGTCCCGGGTATTTTAGATCAATCTCATACTTCTTGAAAAAATAGTCGGTGAATGATGAAAACTTTTTAGCATCTCCATCAAAAGGACTATTAGCGGTCTCTTGCTCAAGAAGCTCAAGAACGGAGTAGATTTTCCCAGAGTGAATCGCCAAAACTACAAGTTCTTCAAGATCATTTTTATGAACAGATCTGTTGGCAAAATGAACCATATCATCGTCATCAGAATCCATCATGATCGAATCCACGCTCTGCTTTTCGGCCCTTAAAAGAGAAAAGTTCTTGACGAATTCAACTACAGATACACATGAGTCAATCTCGTTCCAACTGATCTCGAACGGATCTTGCGACAACAATGGCAGAAGCAAATACATGTATGATGGGATCCACAATTTTTGGTTGGTTTGTGGTAAGAACTCTCTTGAAACATCTGAATGTTTGGACCCAATATACAATCTTCCAAATATTCCATTGAAAAATAGCTCTTGGAAGCACTTGCCTTTTTCTACCTAGTATAAGATACAAATACAAAATTACTCAAAGTACAAAATGCCAATAATTAATGAGAATTATTGGGCAACAATTGGAGCAGCATGAATACCGCGTAGACCTAATTGCATCGACTAAGGTAGCAGGACACATAATAATAGCGTTTATATTTTACATAATAATAACTTCTATATTTTACATATGTTTCACACTACAAACAAAGTTTTGTGCAAACCTGTTCTGCACTGAGATGCAATTCCACACATGAAGAAACCTTACAATTGACAGACTTCGACACCAGGTATAGATCAATTTCAATATTTGCTACATCATCATCAAGCTTTGACTCAATCAAAAGAACAAAGCTTGAATATTTCACTTCAGCAATGTTACAAGTGAAATTTATGGTATATGCATAAAAATTCACGCCATCAACGACCTCATCGGCCCATGTACCAACAACTGCTCGAATGGGTCTGGTCCCATGTAATTCTTTCCTTTTTGTAGTCCCTATAAAAAGACAATTATAAATAATCCATATTACATCAAACTAACCCAAAAATTTGACAATAAAACATTAGTATATTTCAGTTGGTACACCATACCTGCACCGGAAGTTGGTTTATTACTATTTTTAGAAGATTCATTCTGTGACGAACATTCATTAATAGGGATAAGATGGTCAGAGAGTGCTCCCATTTGATGCAACCTTTTACAGGCCTCTAGGCATACAAGCTGCTTTGAAAGAGCTGATGACTTACAAGGAGGACCCGTTATTGTTTGAAAAACAGCTCCAGGTGGTAAAGTCATTTCACACTGGTATAAATCTTCCACCAGCAAAAATTGGAAACTTGGTTTCGGAGTGGACAACCTATAGAGCAAGTTATTTTAGAATTTGAATGGGCAAGTGCAAAAGGTGGCATTTGGAAGGGGTCAATGTGGTTTCTCTAACTGGCTAAATGTGTAAAATCAAAACATATAGCTAGAGATGAAACAAGTCGAAAAGGTTGAAATTTGCCCTGTATGGCTAATGCATGCAACTTACTAAATCTATTATCTTATTATTGTAATAAAAATATTTTTGTGTATTCACCATTAACCTACAAATTGTTTAAAAAAATATTTTAAAAAATTTAACATTTTTGTCGAGCTAACCTGCCGCCAACGTGACAAATATCTCGTTTTGACCAGAAAGCCAATTCCTAACCTATGAAACCCATTCATTTTGCCACTTTTAAGAAAAAAAATTATGGAGCAAGGTTAATATTATAAAGAAATCATACTTGTCAGCTGGGAGTTTCGAACAGTATTGATGAAGGAGACTAACACTGGAATGTACAGTGACTGAAGCTCCCGTTGCCTCAACATAATATGTTTCTGTTTCTTTGAAGTTACTAGGCTTTACAACAGAAGTACCACGGTCACCCTTTTTAGAACTGTCCATGGAATGCTCACTTCGAATGATATCACAAACATGTTCTCTTTGCTTTGAATTTCCCCTGTTGATACATACTTACAGGTATGAAAACAAAACTTGATGATAAAAATTAATACTTTGCCAATGGGGTTGGTGGCCCATTTGTAGGTATTAGACCCTGGTTCGAGTCCCACTTCCTACATTTGTGTGTGTGTGTGGGGGGGGGGGGGGGGGGGGGGTCAGATTACCTCTCAAGCATCATGATAAACTGAGAGCCACTTTGACAAGTCCGTCCCCATGATTGGACATTGCTTCGAACAGTTTTTGGGATATCAAAACGGATCACAGTTGAACATTTTGGCACGTCAAGGCCCTCCTCAATAATATCCGTAGCAAACAGTAGATTCACCTAGTTGAGTCAAATTTATACATTTAAAATTTAATAAAAAAGATAACACGAGTATGTCTATGCCCACATGAACATAAATCAAATTTGCTTAAGGACTTTGATATCATTGAAATATATGATTTACTAAAAAACAACTTATAGCATTACTAGATAAAACTGAGTTGTGAATGAACTTGTATGTTTTTTTAAATTAGAATAGTTTTTATTTGGAAATTAACGGGTTTGTCCATAAAAGTCAAGAGTCTTCTTCTGTTTCTGGACAAAATAGAGCATGCTCGAACTTAGTGGTTGAAATTTCAACCCGTTTACTTACATGAGGCTGCTAAGGTTGTTTTATCACTGGCTTTTAATATATAAACTAAAAACTAGCTTAAAAAAGGAAACAAGTCAAGAATGCATCTACACATTATAATTGAAGCAATGTACCGCTTTGTAGCTATAATTAACATACTGACCATTTATAATATACAAAGATCTCGGGAAATAAGAAGTTTGGGTCAACCGGACCAGAATGTTTTTGACATGTACCAAAAAATAACCCGGGATAGCATGCTACCCTACCCAACCACCCTTTTAGTAAAACTCAAAGTCACCGGTAGATAGTAAATATACCTTCCCAGAATGGAAAGATTCAAGAGTCTCCTTTTGCAGTTTCAGTGACATTGCATCAACTGAAGTTGTATTGCCAGTCAAACAAGAAACTTCCAAAGAAGATAAGTCAGAAATTCTCTTCACAAATATGTCAAGAACTTTAGCTGTTAAATTTCTCTCTACAAAAACGAGGCACGATACTTTTGTAGCTTCCCTGAAAACAGAGCCCCAATTAATTATTAGATTGGTGAAATTTCAGTTTTCTGATTAACTAAAAGGTAAGCATAGGCTCCTTTCACCCCCAAGTTAAATTTCCAGATCAAAGATTTAAATTTTATTCGAGATTTTGACCTTTTAATTCCTCATACAATAGTATTTCAAGTATTAGTGTTGACCCGTTTTTTGAGAATTAATCTAATTGTTAGATTCAATATAATATTTTCATATCAGTAATTTACATCTCAAAAAGAAAAAGAGAAAACGAATTTTTACATTTTGAGTGAAAAATCACTTATATAAAGGGAGAGACTCCAAAAGAAAATATTTACCCAAGTGATTGTAGAAGATGAAAAAGTTGACATAGCTTAGGTGAAATATATCCAGCTGCTACCATGTTCTCATAATCACATCCAACATCAAAAGAAATTTCACAACCTGAGAAACAGATATGTACATCAAAGAGCTCCAATGCTAACCATTCCATATATATGTACCAAGGTAAAAGTTTAAAAACATTAGGTATCCAACACATACCATTTGGTAAACATTTTGAGATAAGTGATAATGTTTCGTCAAGAAAATATAAACACTTTAAGCAGCTTTCTTTATAAAGATCACACTCTTCAACAGCTTTCGGGTTGTTAGCTATACAAATTTTAATAGCCTACAAAACAATCAATTATATTTGACATAACAGCTTACTAAACTTGGGCGAAAAGATTGGCATATAGGAAAAAGATTTCTTTTTAGAAATTTAATTTCCTACCTCATAAGCACACAAAAGGCCCAGTTCATCAATGCAATAAACGATCTTAGAGTGATCATCAGAGAGCCTCTTTCGAAGAATCTCATGTTTTTCAGTGGCATCTTTGTGATTACTTTGCAGTGACATTTGCATCTTGAACAGTTGTTCTTCAAACTGTAAGTGAAAACAGTTAGACAGCAACAAATAAGGATCTTATTTTCTTTTTAAATAGCAGGACTTTTATATATTCACCTTTAATCGTGAGGATTCCATTTTGCCTTTTAGATCCACATTGTCAACCTTGGCTGGTTGATAGAAAGAATATATATGTAAGGCTGATGGGGTGACATTCTCTAGTTCTGTCCTGTTCTGTATTGTGTAGACCTGCACTCATTATTGCTACCATCAATTTCCGTATTCCAAATAAGTATATACTTGTTTGAACAGCAACCAAACACCATCCACCTACAATACGACTTTGTCCTAGCTGGGACTTGAACCCTCAACGACTTAGTTGGGGAGGACCTTAAGTACACCTAGATACCACCTTGGCCAAAGGCCTGTTGGTAATTTCATGTTCCAACATAAATGTTGAATAAACGGTCAAAGTTGTATAATGAAATATTAGTACCTGAGAATCTAGAACACTTTCAAGCATTGTAATCTGGGCTTCACAATCTTCAGTTGAAGAGACACCTACTGGAAAATCAGAGATGCATATAAAGCGTTAATTATCATATAACTTTGAAGGTTGGTGCAAAAAGACAAATGTATATATTTAAAGTATGATACTCAGCCTCCAACCTCCTAGTCCTCCCCCACTATTCTTTCATATTGCAAATAGAATTTTGATCATATTATACACAGAAAGAATCCCTCATTCTTTCCTTAGGTTATTAAACTTACATATCCTTTATCATAACTTGTATCTACTTTATCATGTTTTTTTTAGAACAGCAGTGGTGATTGGACTCAGCGGCATGCCTCTTCATCGTCCGGTAGAGATCGACCACGTCACCAGCACAATCAATCCGAGGGCATGACTGGCAGTGGAAGTCCCACTACCGTTCTGGAGGAAACTAGCTAAATGCTAGAGAAAACCCCCATGCCCCACCTCATTGGCAAGGACTTCCCAATATGCCTTTCAAAGGTTTCGAACCCGTGACCAACATTTGGCTGAAAGACATAAGGGTACTTTATCATGTTTTACCTTTTTATCTGGCCCTTTCAGTTACGCTGCAGTAATGTTCAAATAAGAGGTAGAAGATTTAAGCCATTATCTAATGATGGGTTGAATTCGGTTATGTTTGATTTTGAAGGTCATCCAAACTTAGTGTACTTCTAACATTATTGCATAAAAACTTCTAAAGCATTTTACTCCACAAACTAGATTATTGCTATAATACCTCTAGGAGTTATAATTGACACTAACTATTACAGTATAGGAAGCTTATAGGTTCTGAAGAAAAGGTTATTCACGAAGGAACAGCCCTATTTCGACCGATACAAATAATAACCCGTTTGACATGTAGCCTGACCCACCCATTCTACCACCCATGTGTGCTCAAGTACTTCCGTTCTTAACATGCCTCACTAGATATGATCCGTGTACTGCAAATCCTATCGAGCAAAGCATAGTAAGATGCAAGAATTGAGACGATCATGGAGGATGAAACCTGCTTATATTACGTCTATATTGCTTAAGACATATAAAAAGGAAAAGCTAACAACAAAAACTATGAAATGAAACTCGAGAATACTATAATCAGGTTGAACGTCATTCAATATAAGAAGAAATAAGCCAAGTCTCTCAAAAAACCTACCTTTTTTAGTAACTGGGGTTGCAGTCATGCCAAAAATCTTTGGTTTGTTAGCAGCTTTGAGATAGAATTCCTTCACGAGGAACATAAAACCTCAGCAATATTATTTCTAACAACAGTCACGTATATATCCAACATATTGACAGTCATAGAAGATAATTTATTACCTTCATTATGCTTGCATAAGGATGATTGCCACTAGCACGATGACACTCATCAATAATTAATAAACTTATCATTTCAAAGTTGATAAATGCATTCCTCAAGGCATCCAACAAAATTTGAGGTGTCATAACCATCACCTGTAAAAAGAACCAAAGAGAAATATAATAATGGAAGAAAGCAAAACTAAACTTAAAATCTTTTATAAAATTAGCTTTGAGAAACAAACATGTTAGCAGCAAACTCACTCTATTTTTGGTTGTCTCGTGTTCCCATACAGCACCATCCCATTCATCAACCTTCTTTCCGTCAATATCTCCTACTTTAGACCCATGGTAAAAATCAACTATGAGGTCTGTTTTTTCCCTAAGAACATTGTATTGCTGGAATGCGTAATTAGTAAGACTAGTTATTAATAGATAATCAGACAAGCAAAACTAAAACAGGAATGAAACATATATACAGAAATAGCAGCTGAAAATATGTCCACCCGATCATAAACTTTTTAAGGATAAAAACATAACTGATATAGCAATTAAGGGAAGGAAACAGTGACACTTTAATCCAAAAGCACTTCTATCCATAACTGTAGATAGTTGACTTTGGGGTCAAACTTAGCACTTTACATGGTTCACATGGATTTGTACTTTATAACAAAATTACCAACAATATTTATCAAATTGCAAGTTTTACAACAAATCTTAGCCTATTAATAAAATATTTTCAAAGCACGAAAAAACCACAATTTTCTTTTAATAAACAAGATTAATCAGTTAACTTTAAAAGTGGACTATCTCTATTTCAGAAACAACTTTCTTTTCATTGCTAAAACAGATTTTGTGCTCACAAACAGCGCTTTAAAAAAGTTGCAAGTGCGTGCCAAATTTTATAAAAATTGCGATTTCTCGTGCAGATAATGAATTTTAATTTTTTTTTCATATGATCTGTGAAACATTATTTTCCGATTTATTCGCATCATTGCAAACATCAAAATCATACAACATCCCACTAAAACAGTCCCAAACAACCTCTTATAAGCTACTAAGCTAAAAATCTTTATACCTGTTCAACAATCTTTCGAGTTGGGGCTAAAAAAACAATTAACTTGTTATCAGATGGTTCACTTTTAAGCGACAATGCAACTTCTTTTATAATCATAACAGCTATCGTTGTTTTTCCGGCATCCGTATCAAGACGTGCTATCGTATTTCGACACATAGCCACCTTAAACACATCAAGCTGATACCTTTATTACAACAAGAAAACCAACATCAAAAAAACATCATACATAAAGTTTAAAAACAAAAAATAAAACACATTAATAAAACAAACATTATTGATCAATAAAAATTAAAAAAAAACTTTACTCTGTAGGTGTCAAATTAAGCTGGTTATTCATTACATCTTCAGACCTTTGATCAAATGAATAAACACACATTAATTACAACATAATTAAACACACATTATATACAAACTATATGCATATATACACATTTTTATATATAATAATAATATATAATATATAATAATAATGCTTACTGATGTTTTTGGGAATGATTGATCATGGTTTCAAAGTTTCGTTTCAATGGGTTTGTTGGTGGATTTCCAGACATTATTATGTGTGTGTGTGTGTGTGTTTTTTTTTTTGTTTTTTTGATGAATTGAAACCGACTACAAGATTAATGTAGATTTCTGACAAACATTCTGCAAGATTTATTTTTTTCCTTTTTTGATGAATTGAAAGCTACTACAACTTTAATCTAGATTTTTGATAGATATTCTGCAAGTTTTTTTTTTTGTTTGTTTTTCAGCGTAAGAATATTGTTTTTTAGAATAAATGCTTGCAGAGTTGCAGGAATCAATCTATCAAATCAATGTATTGTATTTTGTGTGTAAATACACACAAAATTTATTTTTGTGTGTACTGTGTGTGTTCGGTGAGATTCTCAGAGGGTTTTGAGAAATACATATATTTATATCAACATTGGGATTCAAAGAAGAGAACATGATTTTTTTATTTTTTGGAACGGTAAAGAAGAGAACATAATTAAAAGGTTATTTAAGAGTTATTTAAGATTAACAAAAAAAAAACATCCTTTAACTTTTGTAACTTACTGAAATCAATTTTCTCTAAATTTGTAAATTTGAAAATTATCTCTACTTTCTATTATTTTATAAAAATTATCATACTCTCTCTCCTAACACTTTTCAATACTTTCTCTCATAAAAATATCTCTATACGAAATGACCATTTTACCCTTAATTAATTAATTAATTCTTTCTCTTTTATTTATTAATTTCAACATATCTATTTAAAATACATATAATACCCTTAAATAACTACTCTACCCTTTTTACATAAATTATTTTTGAAATAATAATCACACTGGATGAAGTTTATGGTATTTGTTAGTGTTTCAGGTTAATGACAGGTATCTAAACGTAAATCTGGAGAAAACGACATTATTGAGGTGAAACGAGTGCTAACGGATGAAATCTGGAGCATTTGGATGAAGTTTGCAGAAAGTCAATGAAAGTCAAAGTTGGAAATAGAATAGTTGCGCAACAGCTCAAAAACAGAAAGGTATAGATGCGCAACAGCTTAGCTAGTTGCGCAGCAGCACTTCCAGTTCGAAGTCAATAGAAGTCAAAAGGTCAACAGCGGTCAAGGTGAGCTACGCCGCAGCA
This sequence comes from Erigeron canadensis, assembly GCF_010389155.1. Classification (NCBI taxonomy): domain Eukaryota; kingdom Viridiplantae; phylum Streptophyta; class Magnoliopsida; order Asterales; family Asteraceae; genus Erigeron; species Erigeron canadensis. The sequence continues at coordinate 6,063,117 of NC_057763.1, forward strand.
TACTAGCTGCCCTGCAGCTCTAGCCGAATCTGTACAATAATTTTTGGAAACCTATAAATAGCATGCTTTATCATTCCAAAACCCTACCTTTACTTTTCCAGCCGTTTTCAAGACTTTTTGGAGAGTTTTTTCATCCAATTAATCATCTTTGAAGATCAAGAACACGATTGGATTATTCTCGTTATTTCCTTTCAATTCTTTGTATTTGGTAACGATGAATTCTCTTAATTTGATTTGTTATTCGTATTTTAATATGAGTGGCTAATCGACTTTTCATCCATCTTGATGGAGTAAGACAATATGTAAGGATTGCACACTTTTAATAATTCGATGTTGATTTCATTTAACGTTATATCGTGATCTTAGTGTATTTGTTCCTTATAATTTATCTTGAATTGATTGGTGATTTATATGTGTCTTTAATGGTAATTACTGATTTCATATATTTTATTTCAATTGTTTGGGTACAAACGAATTGGATCCATGACGGGTACGGTAGATTATCATTCAATGATAATAAGAATAGATGTGTTAACGGTTGGGTACAATCGGTAGTGTAATTGTTGTCTAAAATAACTAAAACCATTGTTGAACTAGTTAAGTTATAAAAGATGTCTTGGGGTACCGGCCTTTGTAATGGAACTAGTTTATACAAGAGAGTCAAAAGAAGTTATTAACTAGACAGGTACGGGGTTGGTTCTTAATTTGAGTCTCGGTTATTTAATCAACTAAACTGGATTTGAACTTCATTTTATGTGCAATCTGAACATGTTGTCGAACGAAATCAAGATGGATGCCTTTTAAATTATTGTTTTTAAAATCAAACTTTCTCTCTTGCGATTAATCCAGCGGGATTACTAACAAATTTATTAACTATTTGCAACGTGGCAACTCGACCATAAAACCCCATTTTTCTTTAATCATTTTATTTTGACAATTGCTTACAAAAGTCTTTGTGAACGATCTCAGATTTACCGGTTTACTATACTGCATACGAACGGATACACTGCCCATAAGTGTGTTGTAGTAAGTTTTCTAGTAGTTTGTATTTATAAATTTTTATTACTTGATTTCACACATCAAGTTTTTGGCGTCGCTGTCGGGGACTTTTGTTTAAGTAGTTGTTCAATTTTGTGATTCGATCCTTTCTCACTTGTGAGGAAGTTAATTGCTTTCTTATATTAGCGTAATTTAGTGTTAATTTTTTTTATTTAGTTCTAGTCCATTTTATTGTTTAGTTTTTCTTTTCAATTTGTGCTTTTCACAGGGTGTGTAGTATTTGTTTTGTAGTATTAGCGTCACCCATGGCAGATCAAGACTATGAGTTGGAGGCAGAATATCCGAACGAGATTCGGTACTTTAAGCAATTGCCCAACGAAACTTGGTATGAAACATGGTTGAGGATGAGAGACGTAGTTGATACGTTAACCATGAACAATGCTTTTGTTGGTGAACTTGTTAACATATATTTGTGTGGCTAGATGACGAATCATACGAAATTCTAGATGAGGAATTAGTAGGGATGAACACCAACAAGGTATTTGATTATTTAGAAGAATTTGTTCAATCGAATGAATTTATGTATCTACCCAAAAATGAAACAAGATGGCAAGAAGAGTATGAGACTTCATAAGAGAACGAAACAATGGAAGCTTTTGATTTCTTGGAAAATGAATCTCATACCCAACCTCCTGAAAGCCAAAAGAGATACAGGATTCATTTCAAATCCTGAACACTAATGCATTGGAGGAGCCACATGTGTCTCTTCCACAATCTGACTTTGGTAAAGTGATAATGGAAAAGTTAAGCCTTGAAGAAGAATTTATGGAACTAGGCGATGCTGTGAGTAAGATAGCAACACAAGAACCAAAATTTCATTCACAACCTTTTATGGGAGCTGTTTTGAAAGAAGATGATTATCAGTCAACTCCTTCAGAACCAAATGAATTATTAATCATTAGCAATGAGCCAGTGCTAGAAGTTGTTGACTTGGAGATTTGTTCCTCTTTTCTTGATCAGGTATATGATGTTTCTTATGATGACACAAATTTTGCTAACTTTATCTTGCAGGACTTGGAAGATAAATTCGAAAATACCTTGGATGAAGAGGAAGTGACAGGTCCGATCAGGATGATTAAGCTTGTGAAAACCATAACAGATGTATTACCCACAGTTCAAGCAAGTTTTAAAATGGTGAGCAAAAAGAGGAAGCTAGAGGGAGCATTGACTACTTTCCTCATTCATAAGTGCTTAATTGTCCCTAAAAAGAGTCGTTTTTACACTTTAGGTAACCCAGTATTGTTTGATCATAATAAATGGATAAATTAGGTAGAATTCATAGATTTAAAAATGGATGTGATAGATCATGTGGATGGAGATTTTGAAAAGGTGGATTTTAAGGAATGGGTAAGGATAAAAGTTAAGTTCACAAAATTTTCACCTTACTCGTGTAGGCCACCAGACTTCTTATGTCTTGGTCATGTTAACAGTTGGATATTGACAAAGGTGAAAGTTAATTGTTTTTCATCATTTAAGGGTAGACCGCCCAACACTTTAAGTATGGGGGCGTCAAAAACCCCACCATGGTAATTCTTTGGGGTTGGAGTCTAGCTAACGACTCGTTAATAAATTAAGCGCTTCTCGGGAGTCAACCCGTGTGTCGTATTTTATTTCCATTTCAATTTTAAAAAATAGGATTATGATGAATAATGCATGCTCTATCATATATCATTTGGCTTTTAATCGTGTGTTCATGTTGATAGCAAGTTGAATGTCATATGCATATGCTGGCAGTAAGTTCAACGACATATTTTGTTGGCATCATTTTCAAGCATGGAACATACAACACCCGGCTAGTTTTTCTTGTGCTTTATTTTTCTTTTTGTTTACTTTCCCCTATTTCCCATAGTTTGCCTTAGTTTATTGGACATTGAAGACATTGTCCAACTCAAGTGTGGGGGGTGGTAAATAGGAATAGGAAGAAGTTGGGTATTTTTAGATGATTTTTAAACTTTTGCATGCTTGTCCTTGTAGTTAATTGCTTTTGTAACCTAATTATAGAACTTAATAAGCAATTTAAATACATCCTTGGTACAAAATTTTAATAAGTGGAATGTGTTTTGACTGGTTAACATTGCTAGCACGCTTATAGCACCAAAACACAGAAATTGTGAGATTATTGATTCATTGCTAGTTATGATAGGTGTTATGGTTTTGGAATTATTAGCCTTGTAAATTTGTACCTCTCATAGGCTTTTGGATTTATCCGGAAATAAGGGTCTCTTTTAGAGCTCTGAACTATGATGTGCAAGTTCGAGGTTGATCTTCTATTTCCGAGTTATTTCATTTGCTATGAGTGTGCCGGTGATTGTGTTGATTCTAGAACTTGTCCTGGTTGATCGTTTCGTGATTTTCAAGATGAAGAAGAGGCAATTTAGGAATAAAACCTTTGTTCATTGTATGTTCACCCTTTGTTTCGTAAAATATTGTTATGTGCAAGTTTTGTTAATGTGCTTTAGTAGCTAACTACACTGGTTAGTGAACCACCTGTTTAAACCCTTATGTTGCACTCACTTTTAGTGCAAGAAACAATAGAAAACATGTTGTCATTAGCCTGTTCTTTTTTATTAAATCCAACTAAATATTAACCTTTCCTAGCCATACTAATAGTCGAAGTCCTGGTGGGTCATTGGTTGCCTATGCTAGTGGATGGTTTGGGTTTCATCTTGTTATGTCAAGTTGGGATATTCTCATCTAATCGGGGTAGTTTGATTTCGTCATGATTTTGGATCGAGTCTGGATTATTCATATTAGCATTTTATTAAATGATTTGTCACCGTTTCTATCTTATTTAAGAGAATACCAATTAGTTAGAGTAAAAGTAGCTCACAAAAAAAATGAATACAAAGAATAAAAGATTTGAAAAACAGAAAAAAAAAAAAGAAAAAAAATGAAAAAAAAAGAGTTTGAGTTGTCAGTTGGTATTTCTCCTTTTTGTCAAATCATTATATGTAAGTTGGTTCATCTATTACACCAACAAAAGCTTCAATGTTTCTACAAATTATAAAAGTTGAGTTGGTACATCTTTATAACCAACGGGAAAGGACTTTGTAATACTATATCCTTTAAGTTATTTTTCTTTGGTTGGTGTGTTTGTATAAGCCAACATGGGTAGTTTAGGAGGATGAGTTGTTTGATTGTCATACACCGCGATGGTGTCGGCTTTTGATCGTTCTATTGGGGGTATTGTCGGGAAGACTTCTCGGGTTTTGGACCTTTGGCAACTAATGACATGGGATTTATGGACTAGACTATATGTGAAAACTTTGTTTCATGTTGTGTTATTTCTTTGTTAACACTATTTGTTTATCCAAATTTTCATACCCTATTTAAATACCCTGTTAAGCCTGAGCTATGTTACAATCCTTAAAGTCCTCTTCTGATAAACGTTATAGGGTGCTAGCACCTTGGCGATAAAGAAACGAACCTAGTACAAGCCTATGGTTAAAACATTATGCATCACGACTTGGCATTGAGTGATTATTCAAATATTCAACCCCAAGAGTAAGTTAGTTGGAGTAGGATAGGCGAGATATCACTAATTCGTTTCTTTTGTGCTTAGTCGTGTTATTAAGGCTTGTATATCAGTCGAATATTGTCAAACGTTCCGGTTTTCATTTAAGATTAAAACTGCCTAACCATTTATTCTCATTTTTTATCATGGTTGAGCTTCTTTTTCATTACTGAAATGTGGTTCCATGATGTGCCAAGGTAATTTGTATTTTTCAGCTTGGATTTGCTTGAGGACAAGCAAAGCTTAAGTGTGGGGAGATTTGATATGTCGTATTTTATACTCATTTCCCTCTACAGTTGATTTAGCATGTCTTATGAGTCGTTTTAGTATACATTTGGTGTGTTTATGGTATTTGTTAGTGTTTCAGGTTAATGACAGGTATCTAAGCGTAAATCTGGAGAAAACGACATTATTGAGGTGAAACGAGTGCTAACGGATGAAATCTGGAGCATTTGGATGAAGTTTGCAGAAAGTCAATGAAAGTCAAAGTTGGAAATAGAATAGTTGCGCAACAGCTCAAAAACAGAAAGGTATAGATGCGCAACAGCTTAGCTAGTTGCGCAGCAGCACTTCCAGTTCGAAGTCAATAGAAGTCAAAAGGTCAACAGCGGTCAAGGTGAGCTACGCCGCAGCATACTAGCTGCCCCGCAGCTCTAGCCGAATCTGTACAATAATTTTTGGAAACCTATAAATAGCATGCTTTATCATTCCAAAACCCTACCTTTACTTTTCCAGCCGTTTTCAAGACTTTTTGGAGAGTTTTTTCATCCAATTAATCATCTTTGAAGATCAAGAACACGATTGGATTATTCTCGTTATTTCCTTTCAATTCTTTATATTTGGTAACGATGAATTCTCTTAATTTGATTTGTTATTCGTATTTTAATATGAGTGGCTAATCGCCTTTTCATCCATCTTGATAGAGTAAGACAATATGTAAGGATTGTACACTTTTAATAATTCGATGTTGATTTCATTTAACGTTATATCGTGATCTTAGTGTATTTGTTCCTTATAATTTATCTTGAATTGATTGGTGATTTATATGTGTCTTTAATGGTAATAACTGATTTCATATATTTTATTTCAATTGTTTGGGTACAAATGAATTGGATCCATGACAGGTACGGTAGATAATCATTCAATGATAATAAGAATAGATCTGTTAACGGTTGGGTACAATTGGTAGATGTAATTGTTGTCTAAAATAACCAAAACCATTGTTGAACTAGCTAAGTTATAAAAGACGTCTTGGGGTACCGGTCTTTGTAATGGAACTAGTTTATACAAGAGAGTCAAAAGAAGTTATTAACTTGACGGGTACGGGGTTGGTTCTTAATTTGAGTCTCGGTTATTTAATCAACTAAACTGGATTTGAACTTCATTTTATGTGCAATTTGAACATATTGTCGAGCGAAATCAAGATGAATGCCTTTTAAATTAGTGTTTTTAAAATCAAACTTTCTCTCTTGCGATTAATCCTACGGGATTACTAACAAATTTATTAACTATTTGCAACGTGGCAACTCGGCCATAAAACCCCATTTTTCTTGAATCACTTTATTTTGACAATTGCTTACAAAAGTTTTTGTGAACGATCTCGGATTTACCGGTTTACTATACTGTACACAAACGGGTACACTGCCCGTAAGTGTATTGTAGTCAGTTTTCTAGTAGTTCGTATTTATAAATTTTTATTACTCGATTTCACACATCAGCGAGTAAAATGCTAGGATACATATATATATAGAAAGAGAGAGAGAGAGAGAAAAAAAGTGAGTATGGGGCTGTTATGCACTCAACTTGGGTGAAAATGCTCTCACATACCAATATTTTAATATTTTGAATAAATGTTTGCCCCCCCATGATTTTTATGGTTTTAAAAAAGATATGTGAGAGGTTTTTCACCCAACTTAGGTGCCTAACAGTCTCATATTCCCTTCTCCCATATATATATATATATATATATGAGTCCTAATACCCGTACGATGTACGGTAACTATATAGATTGTATCTTAAACAAATTTGAATATGTCCCGTACATGATTCGTGAGGATGAAATAATTTGTGTTTAAAGTAAACCGATGATCGAAATTAAGTTATAATAAACAGTAGTGATAAATGTATGTTTATTTAAAGTTTTAGATTTACATTAAAAATTTTACAATCACATCAAAATAGGAACTTGTAACCATAGTAGATAATGGCAAAAAAACCCTCTTATTTCAGATCGTAAACTCAAATTTTGAAGTTTCCATGTTAATAACTTATTAGAAGTAATATAAGTAATTGGAGTTGAAAAATTGAGAGAAAAAAAAGACAATGTTATTAATGAGAAATCGATCAATCAAATAAGGTTATAAGGGTGTGGGGGGGGGGGGGGTGCTTCCCCGCCCCTCCTCGCTTTTTCTCTTCCTCTCCGCCCACTCCCTAAATGCAAGGAATGTTTCCCCGCCCCACCCTTCCCCACCCTTTTCTATTTTATATATTAACTATTTAATTTAAAACAAATATTACTAAAACCATAAACTAATAATAATACTAAAATCATTACATTACATTACATTATACTACTAATATACTACTAAAACATGTTACATTTCATAATATTACTAAAATTATTAATAACATTACATAAACCTAGCACTCGGAATAATCTGAGTCCATGGTACTGTCGCGATCGTTATGATGAATGTATCGATAGGCTTCAGGAGACCCGATAGCGTCCCCGGGTTGACGAGATACGTACTCTTCCTCCGGGTCAGTATGATAATGTACATGTTGACCACCACCGACATTGCCTTGCGAGAATAACGTGTGGTCAAGCGTAGTTGTGAAAGTGGAAGAGGCAGCGGTAAGCTGAAAAATAATGTGGTTCAGCCAGTCGATCTTCTGCCGAAGATATACTACGTACTCAATTTCGGTAGTGTTCTGAGTCCGATCGGGAGCTTCTATTCATTTGATTTTGGCTTGGTAAGCCGCCTTCTCGTCGGATAAACTCTGAATAACGGTGTTCACTTAAGATCGGTGCCTGTCGTGGTTGACCATGTGGGCTTGCATCGCCATCTTAACATCCCTTAGGTTCATGTTTGTCATTTGTGTGTGTTGTGTGTTAGAAAAAATGAAGAAGAAAGAAAAGAAAATGAAAAGAAAATGGCAAAGAAGAAACAGAATGCATGCAACAAAATGAAGAAGAGGGAAAGAAAGAAGAAGGACAGAAGATCGTTAGTGGGCCTTACCTTTTTTTTTAACTTGAAACGGTCAAAACAATCGAGAGAGAACCGGGACAGCGGTCTCCATGCCGGTCACCTCCCAACCGGTACCGGTATCACGGGGTGGTGTCCACCCTAATGTATTTTGTGTTTATAACCCAAGAGTTAAAGTTTAATTATAAGTCTAATAAAAAAATGAATCTATATACAATTAAAAAAGTTAATTTAATAAATAATTAAATTAAAAAGACACTTGTCGATCAAAGATTACGACACGTGTCGTTTCAAGAACATCTTAATCCTGTTTTAGTTTATTGGTAAATATAAAACACGTGCACTGGTTTCCGTGCACGCACTTCTTTTGACGACAATAATGGTTCCCAACGTTAAAAATTAGTAACTTTTTTGACGAATATAGTCCCTGACGTTGAATACTTTTGCAATAATGGTCCCCAACATTTAAAAATATTAAAAATTGTAATAAGCACTAACAGATAATTACTTTTGTTTAAGTGTTTGATGTGAGTTACAATTACAACCGCAAATCACATTCTTTTCTCCACGGGGGGTTAGGTTATTTTCCCCAAAGGGTGTTAACAAATTTTAGATGTTATTTGAGTGGCTAACGAGATTTACAAAAGTTGCTCCAAATCAGGGTCATTTCTCTAATTGCATTGGAGTATATAGTTTTTATAGTAAATTGATATTGTATATTGATCTCCCAATTTTTTAACAAAAGGGTGTGAGTTTGTTTATGTATTTTACGTATTTTTTTGTCTTATACTTTTAACTAAAATTGTCATTTTTCAGTCATTTTTAGCTTTATAGATATTATTGTATAAAGTTAATATGGTATCCACGTTCATTTATCTTTTATTTTTCTACAATGATTTGTATTAATGCGTTTTCATTATTTTCTTACTATTTTGTCACATTTTCATTTTATATATTTTTTAAATTAATTATATAGTTGCTACATGATTAACATTAATTTTTTTTCCTTAAAATATTCATATAATTAATCATGTAAATGATTGTTAGGTTCGTACACGATAATACATTTTCTGACACACGTTAATAAGAAACAAATGAATGTCTCTTCCAGCTATATAAGGATTTTTAAAACAATGTTATGTCTCCTGAGGCAACCCCTGAATAACATAACTAGTTAAGTATAAATAAACAAATATTATTCAAATAAAGAGAGAGACATACATGTGTAAAGTGTTTTCACGATTAATAATTATAAAAACAACTTTATAATTTGAATAACTTTTATTGATATCCAGATTTAAAATATACCAAATTTGTTATTTTTCATGAAAAACCTTAGTTATTACAATTTGAGTAGGAGTAATCTATATCTATATAATATTATAAAACAATACTCATTTTTGTTTGATTTTAAATTTCAATAAATAATCAAAATCACATCACACAATATAACATACACTAGTCGCACTGTTGCACCACCAATCGGGTTGCTACAGCCACCACCGTCACCTGTCACAGCCGCCCCCATTACCTTTTCACCACTCTTGTCACTGCCACCATCACCTGTCACCACTACTATCGTCGTCTTTATCACACCGCCGCATCGGGCAATACCTTTATAGTCTTGTTAAAAACTTTTTATGTAATCATTTTCCAAGAGATGTTTTCTTGAAAAATTATAGGTGCCTTTGGTTATAGATATTATTTTTATTTTTTCAGTTTTTATTTTTTCTGAAAGGGTATTTTAATTCAGGATAAGCAAATGAAATTTTAAAACGCATTTTATTTATTAAATGCTATTTTTATTTTTCATTTTATGAAACATATAAGAGATATGGGGGAAGGGGAAGATCGAATAAAAAACAATAAAAAGTGAAAACCCAAATGCTATTTGCTTATTTTTAAAAAAACTTTTTTAGAGAAATATGATTAGAACGCGTTCTCTGTTTTTCATGTCTTTTAAAAAAACAAAAACTGAAAACATACCGTGTTTCTCGTAACCAAACTAGCTCTATAGTTTCGAATTTTATTTTGTAAGTTAAAAAAAGTTATGGTACAAATTAAATTGTGTAGACTAAGTAGATATACAAGTAGGAATGTTGTGGAAATTTACCACATGTTTGATTTGAAAATGACTCGTTCCTTTTATCTAAAAAAGTAAAATATTTTATAAGTAAATGTTTAATATCTTATTTTCTAAATTCTTTGAAAAAAAATTGCTTTTATGGTAATGATCTGATCTCTATTATGGTCGAAGATGTATTTGGTTTTTGATTGACAATGTGCAGATTTCTTCTACCTAACAGTAACCATACTAGATTTTAATCCCGTTTGAACACACGGATTTTGTAAGGTTGTTATTTTATCTATGATAAATTAATTAGTAAAAATGGATAGAATATTAAACCACATCAAAACAAAGTTTAATAATGATAAATCTCTAAATATATATAAAAGAGAAACCGTAATTTTAAAATGAAGAAGTTTGAACCCTTGTATGAAACTCAACTTTTAATTAGAGGCATTAGATCATAATGATGATGTCATATACCTTTTATAGCTTTATTAGATTTAATTTCAATTTAATATATTTGAATATGGTCATTAATTATGAAAAGTAATTTTCTACGTTTTATATTTATATAAAGTATTTAAATTAATGATATAATTATGAAAATTAATTCATAAACTTTATATATTTTTTAAAAAATTTCTTTTTGATTTTTTTAGTTATTAAGTTATGACTTTATATATATTTTTATAACATAGCGTAATAAATATTGATTATAATTATAAGTGTTTAACTTTATATCGTTAATATCTTATGATATTTAAATAAAATATATTTATATTATACATATCGTGTCTAGAATAATAAAAAAAAAGTTATAAAAATGAAAACATCATTAAGTGTCAACATTATTTATATGTGTTAAATTAAAAATGATACAAATTTATGAAAATTAAATATATGGAGAATTGATCACTAAAATCTTTTATTTTTATATATCTACATCATGCATGTCTTTTTCTACATATACTTAAACTCATTTAATTATATGTAAATAAAAATATAACATTATTGTTTTTCTAACACATTTTATTTACAATTTTTCAATATATGATATCATAAAATGTTAGTATTTTATTAGTTATATATACTTTTATCCGCATATTACCCGAGATATAATCTAGTTCCATATGATGATAAAATTCTAAAGATAAGTATATATTTCTATATATAAAAAGTTCAAATTTGGTCAAAACATACTTGGTTGTTTTGTTATAAAATCAATAAAGCATAATAAGTAGAATAAAAAAATAACACTGCTTAATTAAATGTGCAAGGTAAAACTATATCAAGAAACATTTACACGTTAAAATGAATCAAGTTTCCAATAAGTAAAAATTATCACACAGGCAAGTGTATTGATCAATAAGTCGTTAAACAAACAAAGTGTATTCAATAACACAATATCAAATAGATATTCAATATATAAAATCCTAAAATTCCATGAACCGTTAATTTGCCATTCCAAAAAATCATGATTTAGATAGAAGTTGAATTTGTTTACTATTAAATGAAAAACATATATCTTTTTTGAAAGGTTGAAAAATATCTATAATTCTTTATAAAACAAACTGGACCTTCCATCTTTAAGTAATTAAGATTTTAAAAAACTATATTACCCATTCTTTTACATCTTTTATATATCACATACACAACTAGACTAAAATACCCTTAAAAAGTTTCAACTCTCAAAACTATCATCACTCACACATACAACGAAACTCTTTTATAAATGAGTAAGTGACTTTTAAATTGAACAGTAAGCGTATAACATGTTGTAATTATTAATATCGCCGCAACGCACGGGCACCCATTTAGTATTACTAAATCTAACTTGTATATGATGTTGAAAAATCTATCATATTTCTATTTTTATCTTAGGTGGGATGATATTGGTAATCTTTGTGATACGGGGATCTCAAAATAAGTTAGAAAAGGATGTAATTGTAATAAATAAAGGTAAAATACGTATGCTTAATTTAATTGATAAATTGTCATGTGTCTGATTGAAAAAAAAAAACTTATCCCTTTTTAAGAGATAAGAAGATTTTACCCTAGTTGCAATCATAATAATTATTTATTTATTTTTCAATAACGAGTTGTTATTTAGTAGTTAGCATTACCACTTGGTTATTGTTTAAGACACGATAGGCATTATTTGGAATCACGATAGACATTATTGTTAATCACTTTAAATGAGGAATAAAGGTTAAAGATAATCGCAAACTATAAAGAAGAACATAATATAATGCTACTTGTATAGTAAATATAGTAATTAACATGTTGGTGGTTACCAATTATACTGAGTTTTATCCTTATTATACCACTATTATGAGGATTCGTATAATTTTGTACAATCCCACAACCGGTGTTTATGACATACTTGATCCTAGTTCATATCCACATGTTTATTATTACGAGAATCACGATGATGCATACGGATTTGGTTATGGCGCAACCACCCCAGATGAGTCGAAAGTCATTAGATTTACAACCCACCCTTCGAAGAAGGCATGGAATGTATTTAATCTAAAAACACGTTCATGGAGCCAGCTCTCAAAACCACTTATCATTCAAGGTGCTATCTTTGAAGACGTTAATGGTACCTTCCTTGAAGGATATTTGTATTAGATAATCAATTATTCGAAAATCGTGGCATTGAATGTTGACAAGATGGTATTTTCATAGATCTATCTACCTGATCAGGCTATTAATAAATATAATCGTTTGGGTACGTATCATGGATGCCTAAGGATGATCACCAACACTGGTGTCAAGACTCTTAATTTTGATGTGTGGGTGATGAATATTAATGACCAAGGCTCGTGGTCTAAAACATGTTCTTTGATAATAGGTTTGGAAGCTCAATATGATCTCTATTTTTATAAAATTATCGAAATTTACGATGACGGGAGAATTATAACATATGCAGCCATGGATAACGGCCCTATAATCATCTATGATACATTAAAACACTCGTATAAACTGCTAGACGTAGATCTAGGATAGCAGCCTAAAAAGGGCATCAAATACAAGGAGAGTCTCGTATCGCCTATGGATATAGTTTGATATGATATCTTCTCGATCGTTATCTTCTACTACTAGCTAGTATCTATCTATATATTTAGAAAATTTAGTGAAAGAAACTTTGTTGGAGGTATTTAATATGGTTTATTTATGATTAAGTCTATTTAGTTTAAGCAATTGTAGTGTTACGTTTTGGCTGAATTTAGTGTTGTTTTGGCTGAATTATATGTTTTTTGCTTCTAATTATGATGCTAATAAATGATGTAATACTTCTTATATTTGGTTTGGTGTATGTGATTATATTTGCTAGAGTTGAAGTTGCATAAACTCATCATCCACTGCGTCTTAATCGGTTAAGTCTCCACACAATATGAAAGAAGCTATTTTGCTTTGTCAATAAACGAGTTGTTACTTTTAATACTTCAAAAGAATTACAAATGTTATGTAAATACAATTTCCTTTCCTTTTACGGCCGTGAGAAACACTTCATTTGATTTTGAATAATGGTGGGTAATTTATTGGTAGATGGTAGTTAATCACATGTTTATCGTACTTTATAAAGCTCCAACATGTAAAAGAGTTAGCTTCTGTTAGAGCATCTCGATATTATTAGTCTAGGGTTATCCTAGTTCTTATAGTTAGAGGGTGTTAGATATAACTTTGTCTTTTATATATACTCATTGTAATCTCTATCATAAAATACAATACACAATTACTTTTTATTATTAACTTGGTATTAGAGCCAGGCAAATTACAATTGTCGCCACCCTCCTAAACCCTACTCACACATCTATATCTCCACCACCCTCATCTCGTCGGCCATGGCTCTCCTAGCGCTGTTCACTGCTGCCGAGAAAGCATCCAACATACATCATACATTTGCTTTTACCCTTAAACCAAACCGTTACACTAATTGGAAACCATGCTTCAACCTTTTGTTGAATCCACCAATATGTTTCCTTATATCGATGGTTCTATTCCATGTCCCTCACCCACCATCAATGTTCCCGCTTCTGGAACTGGTGACAACGCCCGCCCGCCCGCCCGCCCACCACTCAACCTAACCCTAATTATGTCAATTGGTGACATAATGATGCCCACATCAGATCTATCCTCATCGCTAAAGCTTCTCAAGAATCTTTTGTCTACGTCAAAGGTACAACGGCCAAAGAAATTTGGGACAACTTGGAACGGGGTCATGCACCCCATACTCAATCACGGGAGTATACTCTTAAATCTCAGCTTATGAGAATTAAGATGAAGGGTGACGAACAACCATCTGCCTACCTTGCTCGCGCACAATCCTATGCTACCGATCTTCAAAATATTGGTAAAGCCCTTGATGAAAACGACCTTGTTATCTTTATTCTTACAGGTCTTCGAGAAGAATATAATGGATTAAAATCCAATCTTTTGGGTCGTGAAAATCCAGTTTCTCTCACAGATCTCCCTGCCTACTATCTGATCACGACTTCATGCTTCACCAACAACCCACTGTTGTCGCCACTCCCTCCCTGTCTTCAGCTCCATTGCAGGCAACAGCAACCTTCCGGCAACCTCTCAACAGCCGCTGACAGCCTCTCCACAGCAGCTACAGGCCCAGCTTTTGGCTGTTCAGCAGCTTGCTTCACAACTAGGTTACACCCTAACCCCTTCATCTACATCACATGATTTTTTCACAAATCGTTCCACTAGGGGTCGTGGAACTGGGTCATATACTCGAGGTCGTGGTGGTCGACAACCAAGTAATCGGTATCCCTCTAGAGGTCGTGGTCCATTTGAGTGGGCTTCCCAAACTAATCAAGTTCATGGTCATTGCAACCGCAGCGGCATTGGACACCTTCCAAATGATTGTCCCTATCATGATCCTTCTACCGGTCGCACGCGATCTTAAGCCAACTATGCTGACAGCAGGTCTCAATCTTCCAGCAACACTTGGTTTCCTGACTTGGGGGCCACAAATCATGTGACACCGGACTTTACTGGCATTGGAAATTCAGAACCATACAATGGCTATGACTCCCTTCACGTTGGTAATGGTAAAGGTTTGCCTATTCTTCACGTTGGATCCACAAAATTTTACTCACCTTCAAAAACTTTTTCATTATCTAATATCCTACATGATCCTGAAATCAAACACAATCTTCTCTCTGTACAAAAATTTTGTTTAGATAATCATGTCTTTTTTGAATTTCACCCATTCTTTTTTTGTGTAAAGGACATATCTACATGCACTACCCTACTCACGGGTCTAAGTAAGGATGGCCTTTACTCCTCGACTCTACCGCGATTTCATCATCTACCAAAGACAGCGTTTTCTGCCACACGTGCTCCCGCATCTATTTGGCATCAACGTTTAGGACATCCTCATCATCGCATTTTGCAGTTTATGTTAAATCGTTATTTACTTCCTGTTTCTGATAAATGTTCAAACACAATTTGTTCTTCTTGTCAATTGGAAAAATCTTCAAAATTATCTTTGAATAAATCTTCTTTTCGTAGTCGAAATGTTCTTGATCTAATTTATTGTGATGTATGGGGTCCTACACCTTTTCTATCTTTTGATGGTGACAAATTTCTCATGCTATGTGTTGACCATCATTCTAAGTCATGTGGATTTTTCCCTTAAAACAAAAGTTTGATGTTTACAACATATTTAAACAATTTGTTACCATGGTTGAGCGTCAGTTTAATACTAAAGTCAAAAATGTCCAAACTGACTGGGGGGTGAATTTCGAAATCTATCATCGTATTTTACATTTCTTGGCATTGTTCATTGTCGATCATGTCCTCATACCAGTGAATAGAATGGGATCATTGAGCGCTGACATCGACACGTCGTTGAAACCAGTCTTGCTTTATTAGCACAATCATTTGTTCCTCAACGATTCTGGCACTTTGCCTTCGATATCGCGGTTTATCTCATCAACCGCATGCCCTCCACCTCAGCCTCTCTTATTTCTCCTTTCGAGCACATTTATAAACGTTCTCCCGACTTTCATTCCTTAAAGTGTTCGGGTGTCAGTGCTTTCCATACCTTCGCCCCTATAATCATCACAAAATGGATTTTCGGTCCGCCCCTTGCATCTTCCTTGGTTACAGCCCAGTACACCATGGTTATCGATGCCTCGATCCTTCCTGTGATCGCCTATACATTGTTCGACATGTTCGGTTCAATGAGGGCCACTTCCCCTTTGAACCGAAGCCTTCTGCATCACCATCCACTCCGGATCCCTATTACTCTTCCATGGATAATACTTTCATACCCTTCATTTCCATCGATCCTCCTGTTGCTCCATCTCTGGATCCTCGGTCCTTCCAAAACGTACCATCATCTATCACTCCATCTTCGTCCGACAACACTGTGCCTACCCCCACCACCACTGTTCCGCCTACCGTACCTTCCACCGCTCAACGTGTCGGACCACCCAACAGCTCCTCCTACTCGCTCTCGACCTTCAAATCTTCGTCAAAATCCTAAGCAAACATCTTGCTTTGATCCCTCCGCCTTTTCCTCTACCGTTGAATCGGTTTCCATTCCTGAACCACCCACCACCGAATTGACCACCTTTACCGCTGCCAACTAATATGTTGAATGGCGTCGTGCCATGGTTAATCAATATTCTGCTCTAGTTAATAACGGTACATGGTCTCTTGTTCCCCCAGTTCATGGGGCTAATGTTGTTGATTGCAGGTGGGTATATCGCATTAAGAAAGATAAAACTGGAGCTCCTACACGGTACAAAGCTCGGCTTGTTGCTAAGGGTTTTACACAAATTGCAGGTGTTGATTATCGTGAGACCTTTAGCCCTGTTGTTAAAGCTGCCACAATCCGTGTTGTTCTTTCCTTGGCAGTTACAAGGCAATGGTCTTTAAGACAGTTGGATGTTCAGAATGCTTTTCTAAATGGTCATCTTGAGGAGACCATTTATCTGAAACAACCTCAGGGCTTTGTTGATCAGACTAAACCAGATTATGTTTGCAAGCTTCACAAGTCTCTTTATGGGCTCAAACAAGCACCTCGAGCCTGGTTTACTAAACTTTCTACTACATTATGTCGTTTGGGATTTCGGGGATCCAAGACCGATCCCTCACTCTTCATTTACAAACGTGGTACGGTAGTTCTTTATCTGCTGGTGTATGTTGATGATATTATTGTTACAGGTAACGATCGGACAACCATCGATTATGTTATTACTGCTCTCAGCTTGGAACTTGCATTAAAGGATATGGGTGATCTAGACTACTTTTGGGGCTTGAGATTGTTAGACGAGGTCATGACATCCTTCTCTCTCAAAGAAAGTATTTGTTGGATGTTATTAACCGTGCTGGTTTATCGGGTGCTAAACCTGTCCTACTCTGATGAGCAGTTCCACTATTTTATCTATTGATGATGGACCTTTATTTTCTAATCCAGCTAAATACAGACAACTTGTTGGAGCTTTACAATATGCTACATTAACCCGTCCAGACATCACATTTGAAGTAACCGGGTTTGTCAATTTATGCATTCTCCCTCCAAGAATCACTGGTGTGCGATTAAGTGATTCTTCGTTATCTTCTTGGCACTGTTCATTATGGTTTATTACTTCAACATAAGTCTGGCTCCACTCTCCAAGCATTTACTGATACATCCTGGAATAATCTGGCCGCCTATTCCGATGCAGATTGGGCTGGATGCCCGGTTGATCATCGTTCTACTGGTGGTTTTGCAATTTACCTTGGTACCAATCTTGTTTCTTGGATGGCTCGCAAGCAAAAGACTGTTTCTCGTTCTTCTACTGAATTTGAATACAAAGCTGTTAGGGATACTGTTGTTGAAATCTTATGGCTTGAGTCTTTATTGCGCGAACTTGGTTTTGCATCTCCCTCTCCTCCGATTTTATGGTGTGATAAGTTGGGAGCAACCTACCTCTCTTCCAATCCCGTTTTCCACACACGTACTAAATATGTGGAAATCGATTATCACTTTGCTCGTGAGAAGGTTGCTCGGGGGAGGGGGGGGGGGGGTTACATGTTCGGTTTATTTCTACTGTGGATCAAATTACTGATATCTTCACGAAGCCTCTTTCTGCTGATAGATTTAATTTTCTTCGGACCAAGCTGCAGTTCGTTCCCCGACCTCAGCTTGAGGGGGCGTGTTAGAGCATCTTGATATTATTAGTCTAGGGTTATCCTAGTTCTTATAGTTAGAGGGTGTTAGATGTAACTTCGTCCTTTATACATGCTCATTGTAATCTCTATCATAAAGTACAATACACAATTACTTTTTATTATTAACTGCTTCAAGCGAGTGTGCTCTAATGTTTGGATAGAATCTCATATTCTGTATAGAATGGTTTCATATAAGATTGTCAAAGCTCCAAATGGATATGCTTCGGTTGTCGCAAATGGACAAAAGTATTCTCCAAGCCAGATTTGTATACCTAAACTTACCAAGATAAAGGGACTGCTGAAGCTTATCCTGGGAAGACAATTAACAAGGCTATACATGCATACTTCATGTAAAATACAGTACTAATTAAGTATAATCTGAGTAACTAAATTTGCATTAACTTCATAGAAACTATATCTATCCTGATCACAAAACAAATAAACTTCAATCTGCAAACCAGATAATTTATATATTTAGCTTGGAACTGGGAGTGTCTATGGTCCATAATTCATCAGTCATATGCAATTTTTAAGTAATGTCTAATATCTAGTTTCTCAGGCGTTTGTATGATAGCATGATGTTTGACAACTAAAATAAAAGACCATTTGACATCTACTAATAAAATCCATTCACATTCTAGCCGATTTTAAGCTTTCCAAGTTTCTGAAGTTCATAGAGCATGAGTAGAGCAGCAGAGTCTAAAGAACTCTTTTTATCTGCACTTGCAGGACCTTTGAGCTCAACAACACAATAACCGGGAATGGTCAAACTGATAAGGGATTCAAAGCTGTTAAGCGCCGTTCTTTTGTTGGCTCCTTCACCGATTTCCATTAGAGATCTGCAAGTTCAGTATTCAACGTTAGGTTTGTTCCCAAATGAAAACACAAGGAAAAAACAGATTTCTGCAAATAATTTGAACAAATGCTTACTAACATTGATTTTTGTTCTGTTGTTGTAAAAGTAGGCATTCGCCATCCCAGTTTCTGACATATCTCGTAGATTGAAGATCTTGGTCCCCCTTTATTCATTTTGATGGATTTTAACACTGCCATTGAAATGAACATATTTTAAAAAGGAGAATGTGAAGTTTTATTTTAAAATGAACAAATGTGTATGATGATTACCGGGGATTTCCAATTTAGACTTGGGTGCCTCCTTCATGGAACATTTATCAACAATGGAGGCGTTTGTAGATGGTTGTGGGTCAAAGAGAGTGATCTTTATATTTTTGTTGGAATCGGGCTTTTTTGGGGTTGTCTCACTTATGATGTTGTTTTGATTGTCCGTTTCCCCTTCTCTATTCTCTTGATCTATGGTCTTTTGCTTGGTGGATTCCTCATCTCTGCTCTCTTGATCTTTGCTGTTTTGATTGTCAGCTTCCCCTTCTCTATTTTCTTGATCTTTGCTGTTCTGCTTGGCGGTTTCCCCATCTCTACTCATTTGATCTTTGCTGTTTTGAACGGCGGTTTCCTCATCTCTGTTCCCGTGGTCTTTATTGTTGTCTTGATTGTCAATTTCCATATCTTTGTTGCCATCACTTTGGGTCTTCTCTAACATTTCACTCTTCTGTCAAACGAAATGACATGAACACATCAAAAGGCGACATTAATTGCCTAACTAATGATGCTTTAGGTGTGAGGATGATCTCAACTCATTTACTCATGAATGCATTGATTCAGATTATGTTTTATGCGTAACTAGTCAAATGGGTAAAATCTTAAAAAAGATTAGCTTTAGAGGTTTGCGGTCAAAAGTCTATTATTAGTGAATAGACCCTTCTAAATCTTTTTTATCACAATAGTTAAGAGTCGTTGTTACCTCAACATAATGTGATTCTGTTTCTATGATATTTTTGGGATCTACAACCGACGTGTCAAGGTCTTGTCTTTGAGGACTATTGAGCATTGAAAGCTTACTCTGAATGATGTCACAAATATGTTCTCTTTGCTTTGCATTACCCCTGTCAAAAAAACATCTTAATTATGACAAGGAATTGAAAATAGAGTTACTGCTTAACGAAGTTTGTTAATTCAGTTACCTTTCAAGCATGGTTATAAACTGAGAGGCACTTTGACAAGCCCATCCGCGTGATTGGATATTGCTACGAGTGGTTTTGGGGATATCAAAACAGATAACAGTTGAACCTTTGGGCATGCCAACGCCCTCGTCAACAACATCCGTAGCAAATAATAGATTCACCTATTTTAAGGTTATATTCATTCACTTATTGTTCAAATGAAACGAGAAAATATATAGGTTTCAATCGGTAACATTCAAAGAAAACATCCAGAGAAGGTAAGCATTTGCTATCAAGCACTTGGATATCAAAATTTACAGTAAAACCACATAAACGGTTGTAAAGAAACATGTAGAAGTCTTGAAACTCTGTAAGAAAACCTTTAGGTGGTTTTTGAATTTGTAGTTGATAGGTTTGACTAGAAAAATGACAGTCTGCCTCTGTTTAAAGAGTGGACTTATTGAGAGTAGAGGTTGCAATGTTAACCCATTATAAATGGGTCGTGCTATGAATTTATTTTCAATGGGTAAAAACTACCTTAAAATGGAAACGGGTCAAAATGGACTGAACGGGTCGAGTGTTCTAAAGTGTATTTCTACAACATAAACCATATAAATCACTTCATTTATATTTTAGGCTATTGTTAAAATAGAATAATACCAGTAATTATTCTTGGCAGACTAACAAATTTCAAATAGATGTACACGTTTGGAACTGGATGTCCTCATTGACCTAACCCTGAGGCCTAAACGTTTTAACCTGTTATCCGATCTGCCTATACTTCACCTCTACACAAGCTCACAAAAACAAAGTAAAAGATACCTTCCCCGAGCAAAATGATTCAAGAGTCTCCTTTTGCAGCTTCTGTGACATTGCATCAACTGATTTTCCCTCACTAGTCAAAAACGAAACTTCCAAATGTGATAAGTCAGCAACTCTCCTTGCAATTATGTCAAGAACTTTAGCAGTTATTACATTCTCCACGAAAATGAGACACAATACTTTTGCAGCTTCCCTGAGATCATAACCCCAAAAATAACCATTTCTCAGTTTACAAACTATTGACCAAAGTAATAAATATCCATCATGTATGATCTACATCTCACGAAAAAATGCTTGTATTTATATTTCGATTAAAAAAATATATTGTATTTACGCTGAAATGAAATAATCTTACCCAAATGACTGGAAAAGATAAAAGAGTTGATAAAATTTTGGTGAGATATATCCAGCTGCTACCATCTTTTCATAATCACATCCAGCATCAAATATATTTTCATGGCCTAAGAAAATGAAAAGAAATTTACATCAAACGAACCCGAAAATCATTGATTCCACAAATACTCAAGATAGTCACTAAGGTATACCAAAAATAACATACCATTTGGCAAACATTTCTCTACAAGACGCAATGCATCTTTAAGAAAATAAAAACACTTTAAGCAGCTTTCTTGAAAGCAATCACATTCTTCTTCAACTGCTTGCAGGGTGTTTGCTATACACAATTTTACAGCCTACATAACGACAAAAACATAATTCTGGTATATAATCTTATGCTAAAATCTCAAGCAAAATATATATTAAAATTTTATATACACACATAGTGACATAAAAGTAGATATAAACATACCTCAAAAGCACACAAAAGGCCAAGTTCATCAATGCAAGAAATGATGATAGAGTGATCATTAAACAGCCTTCTTTTTAGAATCTCATGCTTTTCATGGCTATCTTTGTGATTATTTTCTAGTGATTTTTGCATCTCAAATAGTTGCTCTTCAAACTGTGTATCAAGGATAAACATTTCAGGGTTTTTTTTTTTTTTTTTTTCCGGCTAAAATATAATTTTTAACTAAAAAACAAACCCAAAATCAAAACTTGGGATTTCTTCAAGTATCCATACCTTGAATCTTGAGGATTCCAGTTTGACTTTTAGATCTACATGGTCAACTTTTGATGGTTGATAGAATGAATATTTAGGTGATACAAATTGTGCTTTTACATTCTCCACTTCTGTCCTGTTTTCAATACTTTGAAATCAAACAAAAAAATCAGAACCTTTCTAACAAACAAAAATATCAAATAATCACAAAACCAAATTTGATTTTTAACAATAATATACTTACAGTTTTGGTTGTTTGCTAATGATATTATAATCATTAGCAAAAGAACCATGATTCATTGTCATGGTTTCAAAGCATCTTTTCGAAAGATTTGTTGGGCTCTTTGCGAGTTGCATCATCTTTGTTAGTTCTTACAGAAATGAAAACAATCCAAAGTAATTTGTTTGTGTGTGTTTTATGTAAATGTTAGTTTGTGTGTTTCATATGTTGAAATTAGTGAGAAGAAAAAAAAAACAGAGTAATGTATGCATGCATGTGTGTTTGTACGGTTTTTCAGTTAGATATACTACCGATGAGTTCTGAGTACTTTTTATTTTGAGAAACCTTGCATGCAATGCATGATAGTGTGACTCAAACAAACAAAGCAAGGACTTTTCAAAGTTTCAAAGCCATCAAATTTGTATGTTTACACATAGCTCATAAATAGAAAAAAAAAAATAATGGCACCGGAGTGTAACTAACTATGACCAAAATGTTATGTAATGTAAACCAATTACTCGAATAGTTATGTAGTGTAACCACCTTTATTTTTTGGGTTATGTCATGTAAGTTACCGGCTACTTCAAGTTTCCATTCGGTTAAGCCAAAAAAGGGATAATGACACCGGAGTGTAACCAACTATGACCAAAAGGTTATGTAGTGTAGCCAACTATGACCAAAAGGTTATGTAACGTAGTGAACTACTCGACTAGCTATATAGTGTAACCACCTTTGTAAATTCACTAACAAAATAAAGTTATAGAATTATTCATTTCTT
The DNA here is from genome assembly GCF_010389155.1 of Erigeron canadensis. Classification (NCBI taxonomy): domain Eukaryota; kingdom Viridiplantae; phylum Streptophyta; class Magnoliopsida; order Asterales; family Asteraceae; genus Erigeron; species Erigeron canadensis. Next base: position 6,086,046 of record NC_057763.1, read on the forward strand.
TTGCTTCTTTTATCTTATTCATTTCATCACGATGACTATGCAACACAACCCAAAATGAGAATCTGAACCCAAATATAGTAACCCACCCGATTTATCATATCATCATCAATCAATATATCTTCTTCTATCTATCACTATATATCTATATTTATATCTACATAAATTTCTCCTTCGCCATCATAGACAAATGGTTTCACCACGTGGTAGACAAATATGAGAATCTGCTGATGTTCTTCACTGTTGCCGGAATCTGATGTTGTTCTTCACTATCGACAAAATCTGGTGTCATTTTTCACTGTTGTCATTCACCATATACCCGATAAATATCCATCTATTAATCTAGCCATTTACACACAAATTTGTTTTCTCAATAAAACCCACAAATTTTCAAACTTAAACTGATAGTATAGATAGGTCGCTTGTTGTCGGAATCTTCAAAATCAAAACCGCCGCCACCATAATCAATGTGGTGTATTTGATAGAGAAAAGGGGTGTGGGTGTATATATATATATATATATATATTGGCACATGGCCCATTTTTCAATAAAAAAATAATAAAAATGAAAGTGGTAATCGACAACTTGTTTTTCTCATCCGGTTGCTTACATTACATAACCCAACAAATAATGGTGGTTACACCACATAGCTAATCGAGTAGTTGGTTACATTACATAACCTTTTGGTCATAGTTGGTTACACTTCGGTGCCATTATCCCATAAAAATAAAAGTGGTAACCGGCAACTTGTTTTGTATTCGGTTGCTTACATCGCATAACCCAAAAACAAAGTTGGTTACACTACATAACTAGTCGAATAGTTGGTTACATCAATATATCTTAACTTTATCACTCTTGTGCCATTAAACCAAAAAAAAAATTGGTTAGTTGGTTATAGAGTTTTATAAAACAACAATATATCTTAACTTTATCACTTGTCCAACATTGATATATATAATTATACTAAGACAATAGTTTTGAACGGATAACTTAAGTTACGTTATTGTTCAATGAAAGTCATTGGCTTATATATCAAATGACTGATTGAATAACAAGTCGATTAATTAGATGATATGGATAATATGGTACATTGCTACTAAAATGTATTATGTATAGGTAAACTATTTATATATTTTATGGTATTCACATTAACTAATTTAAACTAGAGAGTTTAAAATTCAATTTTAATATATACCAGTCGAACTAATGACTTATTAACCAATTAAATTGCTCAATTTCATCAAATTGACTCTCGCTTATGACATCATTTACATTAGATATAAATTAAAAAAAACTCTAATAATCATTATCCAAATATATTATTATATTAGTATTTATATTAATTTGTAGAAAAAATCTCATTAATTTACACTATTTTGTTTTCCATCAATAATTTACACTTTTTAGCATCAACTTGAGAAGATTTTTTAAAAAAGTTACAAAAAGTATTTATATTTAATTTTTTAAAGTTTCAATTAACTCAAATTAAGAATCCTAATTGTTATCAAAGAATATGAAAACAATCCTAATTGTTATCAATATATCATAGGACATGTGATTGAAAATAAACTTATTTGTGTTATGAGTCCATATCATGATCAAAATACATATACTTGAATGTCAAGTACAGGATCACAAATATATTTATATTTTAATTCCTAATTATCTATAATAATAATAATATCAAATTATGAGTACAACTGGTTTCAAAAATTCTAGAATAGAGAAATTATTGTAGCATGTGCCTTACGGAATGACTACAATAAACAATTCCATCAATATTTCTCAGCTAATAATGATAGTGACGAACCTATGATTATTGTACTACAACTTGCAAAGTATAACACCTAGAAACGTATACGTTTATAAGTTAAATTTATGAACATCTAATATTGATAATAGTTAATTAATAAATTTCATATTGCATATACATATTTTTCCTTTTGTCTCATATAGTCTTGGTAAAATAATTTATGGTACAATGTTATTAGTTGTTGCTTCTCATTTCATGCTTCAATATCAAAATTGTTGTGAAAAATAATCAATGTCATCTCCAGCTAAAGATTTTGTAACAACATCGTGGCTAGCCTGTAAAAGGTGATTATAAATTTATAGGTGTAGACACATTATCTCTGATTTAGGTTAATTATGTTTCACACATCATTACATGAGCATTCATAAATTCACACCGAAAATAATATATCATCTTAATAAATAGCTTAATAATCTTTTTAAAAACCTAAAACATAATAGACGTGATTCACTTAGTCTCTCATAATTTAATCAATTAATTCTAACAAATGTCATGATCACATAGTTAAGATGATTTTTAAAAAGATTGCTTAGGACTTAAGAGGATTTATTAAATTTCTTTCCCACAATATTCACAAGTTTATGTTAAAGCTAGAATATGTGATTTATTTAAATTTTCGAGCTATATCTTACTATTTATAAGTCGCTGTGTCTCCTCAATTTCATTGTTATGTGTGGACTCATTTGGATTGTATTGACTAGCTAGTTCTTTGATGTAATCTAATTTTTGACACAACTTAATAATCGAGACCCATTAATTAGTGTGGCATTATAATAATTAATAACCAATTAACTAATCTGGCCCATTATATCCAACCATTCATAGTATTTGTTTCCCTATCATTCTCCCAGTCCAAATTTCAAAGTTGAAAAGATTCATAATAGCCTTGTGAGCCAGACCATCTTATCGTAACTACCTGACATTCTGACCCCACACCAGGCCAATCCTCTCAAAATGCCTCCCCCTAAACCCAGCCCGGGACATGTTGCCCTGAACTACAAAATTGACCAGTTTGTTTAAAAATATGTCAAACTAAACTTGCTGGTTGTCATGACCAAACAAAACCATGGTTTACTCTTATATTACAAATTGCAATTAATGAACAGGAGGCTATTAGTTTTAAGGTCCTACACTTGACTCAAACCACTTCCTACGCTGAATTTAACCCCGTGGTAGCTATTGAATCCAGCCAATTCATCACTGATTCTAAGCTGGTTATCAATCCTCAGGTAAGCAATTTGCACATTTCTTAACTACTGTATGCCTGTAGTTCTATAAGATCTTGAAATTCAAAGCTTTTTTTGCTGATTCCCAAAAAGATACCAGCGTAGTCACGTAGATTCCAGAATCGGAGGGAATGGTTTTAAACTATGGTCTTACTTAGTAACACGAACAAAAACAGCGGACACATGTAGAAATGAATGTAAAATTTTTAAATTTTGCAAATGCTATCATATAAAACAACTCTATCCAACATACATTACACCTGAAAAATGTGTAACAAAAAAATTACGATACAGTTAACAAAAAATTAAGACCGAATCCTCCCTACCAAAAGGTAATTCTGCTGTTGGATGGCTACACCTTAATGATACACAGATACATCTTTGATTCTTTGGCTTTTCTGTTTTCCCCTCTTTTTTTGGTTTATTTTCTGGTCTACAGACTAATCTCTCTTCCCATATACAAGCACATGAACATCGATCTTACACTTTCTTTTTCGATTTTCTTGGGGTTAAAGCTTTTCCTTTTTTTCATTTTTATTGTGTCAAAAAGAACTCCTATACCTGGGTGTTTTGATATGATTTTCTTCAATGTAACACAACTCGGAGGAGCCCAGGCTGGGGTTCAGAGTAGTCGAGGCCCTCCTCTTCCAGCAAGTATCTCTGGACAGCAACAGGAAGTCTAGCTGGAGTACGGGTACCTCTAGTATGATGTCCCGTTCCAACACATATGTACACCTGTAGATGCTGATCTGCTGACCTGGCAACATTCCTCAGCATAGCAAGATCTTGTTTTAGGACATGAATGGCCTCACTCACATGTAGCCCATGGAGGTCTATTAACCTTTCATGTCCGCCTCTTCCATTACTCTGCATGCTTGGGCTCACCGGATTCCTGCATGATTATATACACAAGACGAGTCCCAGAATCGAAATGATTGCAAAAATAGTGTTGAATTGCATAAAGATCACATTTTTCAATTCCTATAAACTAGGTCGACATTTCCATTAAGACATATTTTGCGGGAAGAATCTGAACATGAATATTCTATTAACCATTGATGAATAAACATTCATCAAGACTGAAAGTTTTTCAAAGCATGAATATTCTATTAACCATTGAAGGCCCATTAAAGTTTGCATGTTATACTCCAAAAAGTTGATGAGATTAAAAAAAAGTGAACCAGAATCAAAACTAACCTCTGGCGATATATAGATTCTTGAGCTTTTCCATGAGCAGCCTTCATTTGCATGTTGTGCAGTTGCCCCTTAACGCTTAGTTCCTTAGCTAAAGCCTTGTATCCAACAAGGTAAGCCTGCCGTGCCTATTATCATGGCAACCATACATTAGCGAAGGATAGAATATTAGCACGTCACAGTACACCTTCATACTTGGCGTGTTCAATTTAATAAGAGATACCAGGACCCAACACATACGGATATGCTAGCTCTTTCAAAATTAAAAATGACTTTTACACTACTAGATGTAAACGGAATATACCTGTTCAAAATATGCATTGCGTAGACGTGCATGATCACGAGCCTCACCACGCATCTCTGAATACATATTTGCTGTGATATCGGCAGAATTAAAGCATTCATATACGCACAACACATTCAATCATAAAACAAGAAGCTAACTAAACATATATATATTTCATTAGGAGTAATACCGACAGCATCTCCAGTTTCAAGCCAGACGGGAGCTGAACGACTTGAATTCCTACCAGCCAATCTATCACCATAGTTCACCCTTGCGTGTGCACCATTATAGGAGCTGGCCAAGACATGAGAACTTCTACTTGATCCAATGGTAGTGTCTTGAGAAGGGTTTCTATTATATTTCCATATGCTCGAGTCCAGTGAAGCCATTTTTCTAACAGCAGATGCAAAATCTGTAGCACCGCCAGATGGAGCGGTGGAGGATGTTTTGAACATCAGCAAGTTTTCTTTCTCCAATGGACGATAAGGATTGAGCTGCTGTTGGTGATTATCACCATTTTGCCGATCTACAGGAGATAATGCAGGAAAATCCAAAGCACTGAGATTTGGCGCAGAAACAACTTTGGAGTTTAGGTTCTGATTCTGACTCTGATTAAAACCACCACCATCAACTTGAAGCTGCAATCAAATGTTAAGATATTTGTATAAATCATTTCAGAGCCAGCACATAAATTGTATAACATCACAGTAAATAGTAAATATTAAATTTATGGAAAAAGAACAAGGATCTAGAATATTATCCTTGGCTTCTTAAAGCCTATGCAGCTTATGTTTTATTGTGTTTATGTGCCATCGTTGTGTACTTGTGTTAACATTATTATCCTTAGTTTTTCAGATAAAAAAAAAAAGGAGGAAGATATAAAATAGCAAAAGAATGAATGTTCGCCTCCTAAAGAAGAACGTCTGAACAGTGTGAAATGTTGCATGTGAATAGAAGTCACAGAAATGTAAAAACCCAAAGAACTAATAACTGCATTTATCAATTGAAGGAAGTCCTTGGGAAAGGTATCTATCTGCCTCTCAGATTATTGGTCTATAATGTTTAGTGGAAGTAAAGTGATACTGTATTCTACTTTTTTCATTATGATTACTAATATATCGAAATCACTTCATAGGTCACCAGAGTATGTAGCCGGTTTTAGTAGATGAAGAAAATGCCATTAACTTTGTCAAAAAGACAACAAGTAAGAATGTAAGATAAGGTAATAACAAGCTTTAAGTCGAACCTGTTGTCTTTTCATTTATACCAAGGGTGTTGTGTTACAAATACCTAAATACCTAGTCACAGTAGCTAAATTATACGAACCAGAAAGTTAGGAAGTTTAAGTGTCGTTTTTATTTAGTTAGATTTTAATTAGCTTTATTACTTGTTGAGTAAGTTAGGTTTCGGGGAAGTATTTAATTATTTATAGAACATGGGGTCCGGGCATCACTTGAAGCAATCTTTGAAGCTACACCTCGAGGACAGGGTGCATATTGTGGTGGGGAGTAATGTTACAAATCTTTTTCCCGTGGGATACTATTTACTTATAAATATTTAATTTCTTAGCTAAAGTTTATGTTAGGATATCTGTGTAATAACTAGTTATTATAGTATATTTTGTTATTAATGATAGCTTGCTAACCAAGCTATATAATTAGTATTTATAAAACGTTTGGGTTGTAACTTTTATTATGGGTTAATTTAATCGAGTCTTATGACATTGGGAAATCGCTTACTTCTCGAATTGTAAGAATTATCTGTTTAATTATTTCTGGTTCATAGCAAGCGGTATTGAAGGTGCTAAACAGATTAAGAAAAAAGACTTTCTTTGATCCGGACCTAATAAGGATGCTAGATTTGTATATATCAAAAAAAAAATGAAGATGGTTGCTAAGATTGAAGGTGTTAAACAGATTCAAAAAAACTTCTTCAAGGAAGTTGACGCAACGAGCCAAAACATGATCCAAAACTTCTCTGATCATATTCATGCACCCATCCAGAAGTTCCAAGAGAAAGTCAAACCATTTAAATAGACATACAACAGAAGGAATGGTTGCTACAAAATTATCCTACAATCCATCAGCTCCACCACAAGAGACTGTAAAGGCGATAATAGAAGAGAAACTTGAGCTGGACAGAAAGCATGCAGAAACTCCGTTTACAAAGGTTCAACCAAAGCCATGACGGATGAAAAAGGTTGTGAAGATGGTGGCTCCAATGCATCTATTAAAAAAAACAACTGATGGAAACTACAAAGCATTAGGGCGTGAATTGAAGTTTAACATTATCGATTAACGTCTTTTGAGTATGTGGCTCGAAAGAGAGTATTTCCTTGGTCCTCGCTTTGCACAAGGTAGAAGATGGGATCCCGGAATCAAGTTTATTTAAAGCAACACCTTGAGGACGAGGTGTTTTTTTGAGCGAGGAGTATTAATATGAACCAGAAAGCTAGGGGGTTAAGGGGTCATCTTTTATTAACTAGTTGGGACTTGGGTCAGTTAGAGGTATGCGGGAATTTTTTATTATTTATATAAAAGTAGGGTTTATTGTTTTCTTTATATTTCTCGTTTAATAATACAACCTTATTTGGATCAATTAAGAACCTTTTAGAAGTATGATGCGAGTCAGAAGTTCAGCTGATTATAATGATCCCACAGACTATTATCAACAGCTTCGTCCTTCGATGTTATATCAACAGGATATTCACCAAAGAATCCAATAAATAACGGGGCTTCTAATGATTTAATGTAGTAGCTCATATTTGAAGTGGGTGGATCGTCTTCCAATTTATTTCCTTGGCATGTATGAGGTTGTAACATGACACGCATTAGAAACTCATGATGTAGCTCTCTTAATTAAATGAATAGTTTAGCATCTTAAATGGAACCAATTAGAATGTATCATCAGTTAGGGAGAAAAATACCTCAAGCTGCGTAAGCATCTCAATTGTCAAATTCAGGTCTCCTCCATTTGCAAAATAAACATCCGCAAGACTTTCTGCTGCAAAACCAGCAAACTGGGAAGCCAGAAATTCAAGAGGGTTTACTTCTGTACTCTCCATCTGTTGCTCATTAAGTATGGCATCTAAGTAACCATGCCCAGAATCGCCATTGTAGGAAGGCCCATCTCTAATACCGGTGACGAGCTGATCACCATGCATATCCCATGGTTTAGCAGGGAGCTGTTGAAAATTAGCGGATGAAAGATTTTCACCAAATGATGAAATGGGATATCCTATCTTCTTAGAAAAGCTACTGCCATTTGTTAGATGAGGAGATGATTCCCGCTGATCCTTAAACATAAAACCACTTCCTGCAGGGGCAGTGGGCCTTGATGTTTTATTAACATCTGCCAAAGACAAACTCGAAAAAGGAATTGTGTTGATTCCTAAAGTATCTTCGTCTCCCGGAACATTAAAGTCGGGAGTGATATCATCAGGAAGCTGGTGACGCCAATATTGGTGTGCCTCATCATCTGAATTATTTGACACAAATGACTCTGATCTATCTATAACTGCTTTCCCTGGTGACACAACACCAAAATTACCAAAGCTTGAAGATGCATCAGGAGCACTAACAGTTTTAGAAGGTGACCTTAAAGCAAATGGAACAAATTCTGCTGCATCTGGATTTAAACGTATTGCCTTGCCTGCTGCATTAAGCTTTGGTTCAACGGAAGAAGATCCTTTATTTGACAGACTCATTCTTATTCAAAGACAGAAAACTAGTGAAAACCTACGGGAATAGTGAAAACCTACGGGAATATAATCAAACTCTACAAGGGAATCTGCAAGTTGCAGATTGTATTAACCAACTCTAGAGATTGTGTTATCCAAATCCTGCAAAATACATATCTTATATCAGAATATACTTAAATCACCACGATATTGTTAACGAAACTCTTATGTAAGCAGGAAGTCAACATTTAGGTAAAATATTGGCAAGTTATACTAGTGAACATGATTCCACATCAATGAAAACTTGATACTATTACTATTTAAACAATCTTTTTAGATTAAATTTTCGTTGTGAACTTGTGATTGTAATTTGTAACTTGCAAGAAATAAAAAAAAATAAAAAATGAAAAATTCAATAACTTTTTTAATTACGTCAATTCACAACTATAAATCCCTTTTAAACAAGAATACCACTAAGACAATGTAAGTTGTCATTTTTTAGCAAATTGCAACTTATTCACAAACAAAAGTTTGTGCTATCTCACCAATGACAATACCTGTCAAAGAACTTACTTACAGCCTCCAGCCCCCCTACCAGCCCACAAAAGTTGGAGCATTTGATTTAAGCATAATTTCAATAGTATTAGCCAAATGTCTTTACAGTTTTTTTTTTCTTGCTTCCCTTTTGACAAAAACCCAATAGCATGAAGAACTCATTGGTCGGGACGATGGAAACACAATATTTTTAGTTTGCAACTTTGTCCAAGAAAAAGGCACTTACCATGTAAAAAGAAAAACCACAAAAATCCTTTTAAAGATTAATAATATAAAGTCTTGAACTTGAAAAAAGCTACAAGCTTGTTATACCCCATAAGTAGTTAAAACTAGAAGATACTTTTTTTACTAAAAAAATATACAAGATAATGCACTCAAGATTACTATTGCTACATACACACTATACAATATAGTTAACCAAAATAATGATATAATAATATTTATTTATTATATCAAATCCACTTTAGCTAAGTAAACCTTTAAAAACCTAAATAATTATAATAATGATGCCCAAAACAATACCTTTTTTTAATTATATATATAAATAGAAGCATTAAAGATATAGCAGATCCAAGAAAACAATCAGAAAAACTAGAAAAATATTGCAAATAATGAAAGTAACAGAGGCCATGTATAAAATAAACAACTTAAAAACATAAATTAAAAGCAAAATTAAAAAGACTAGATCTAACAACAATAATAAGAATAATAAAGAGAAGAAAAAGAAAAAGATCTGAAAAAAGGTTGGACCTTTACGGAGCTGAGTGATTGAAGAAATCATATAGAATCGATCCATTCACACCGATTTTAACAGATATAGATATACAGTAGATATTATTATATGATTAAATATTAAGTGGAGTGAAGGGGTGGATTAGAAAAAGAATTTGTTGTATGGGAAGAAAACCCTGGTGTTGAACAGAACACCACAAAAAAGATATACAAAGAAGATGATGAAAAACAAAACAAGAAAAGAGGACCTTGGCCCTTTTGTTGGTGGCTCTATCTCTATCTCATACCGTATATCTATATCTATATTTATTATTATTATAGTTAATTACTGAAATGGTACCTCACGTTTGCGTCATATTACTGGTTTCATACATTTCCTTTCAAAATTACGCTGATCATACCCAACGTATGCAAATCTCCACTCAGACCATACTGGAGGCTAACGCCGTCAGCTGGCCGTTAAAACCTCCTCCATGTGACTTGCACGTGAGGGGTAAATATGTAATATCGTGTTTCCTAATTACTAAAATGGTACTTAACGTTTGCATGATATTGCTGGTTTCATACCTATATGTTTCTTAATTACTTAAATGGTACATAATGTTTAGTTATTAATTTTTTTATATTTTTTTTAATTTGTTTTATTTTTCTTTTATAAAAATTCTCCAAAACTTGTTATAACTTAATGAAAATAGTCAAAATGCACCTATAATCCACTAAAAAATAATACCAAATAGTTTAAGTTTTAAAGTTCACGAATAACCAAAAATAATAATAAAGTATCATTATAAATAATTTTTTAAAAAAAATAAATTTTTCTTTTTTAAAAATTTCGGAAATACCGCAACGGTAATATCCAGGAATACCAGAAATATCAGCCGGTATTTACGGGTAGTTAAAACATTGCTTTAAGCTTCGTGTCGCAATAAATACTGACTTGTATTTCTGGTATTACCATTGCGGTATTTCCGGAATTTTTAAAAAAAAAAAATTTCCTCGCAAATTTTTTTAAAATTGTTTTATGATACTTTATTGCTATTTTTGGTTATTCGTGAACTTTAAAACTTATATTTTGTTATGAAATAGCTATTTGGTATTATTTTTTAGTGGATTATAAGGGTATTCTGACTATTTTCATTAAATTGTAACAAGTTTTGGAGAATTTTTATAAAAGAAAAATAAAACAAATTAAAAAACATATAAGTATGAAACCAGCAATATCATGCAAACGTTAGGTACCATTTCAGTAATTAGGAAACACGATATTACATATTTACCCCTCACGTGGGGGAGGTTTTAACGGCCAGCTGACGGCGTTAGCATCCAGTATAGTCCGAGTGGAGATTTGCATACGTTGGGTATGATCAGCGTAATTTCAAACGAAAATGTATAAAACCAGTAATATGGCGCAAACGTGAGGTACCATTTCAGTATTATCAAAAATACACCCACATACCGAAACACATACATGAGCCAGCCACTTGCAATTAGCTTTGGGTGGAACAAACAACACATTTTCGCTACGACTAAACTAAAGCTATAAGTATATTAACTTAAAAAAACAGCTAACAAATCAACCTAAAAATCATCTTTAATTACGAGTATGGTACCCGCGCAATGCAGCCAGTGACGGAGCCAGAGTTTTTTCCAAGAAGGGGCAAATTTAAGAGTCTTTATTATATTTCTTAAAACCGTTTCTAAAAAGATAAAATAAAAATTTTTTAAAACCCGTCTCGAGGATAGAAAATGGACCCTAAAAGAATTTTGTTTCACGCATAGACAATTTTACTTCAAATATTGTACTCTTACCTACATTAATTTTTCACAAATCAAATCAAACTTATATATATAAATATACGGAATATTACATTAAAAAAATTACAATAATATTTGAATCTATAAAATGTGTGTAGGTGGTGTAACTAATAAAATATTGATGGAATTTTCCAATATACACTTCACCATTTGATAAAGACAAGTCTAGATAGATGGTAAATTAGTAAATACGAGTAATGATTTTAGTCTTCCATATACAATCTCACTTTATCAGTTTATCTGTAAATTCAACAATCAAATATACCTCCCTTCACAACATGTGAAACAACCACAACAACCACCACGAGATCCACCACCGCAACAACCACCATCACCATCAAAATCTTTGAAATTTTACATTCAAACACTCTGAATCATAAACACAAACCCCTTACACTTCATCACTCTCTACATCTAAATACTTCGAAAATGAGCCTTTGAAATGAAGAAGATGATGATCATGATGAAGACGGGGAACTAAATACACAGTATTATTGTCGAGTTTGACAAGGTAATACTATATATATACATCCAAAAAAGAGACTTATGACAAAGAAAGAAACATTTATATGTAATCTCGGTTTAGATTAAGTTTTTTAGAATTTATATAAAAAAAATTACATTGTACCAAAATTAGAATGGGGGCATTTGCCCCCAATGCCCCCATGCTAAAACCGTCCCTGAATGCGGCGACATTGGTGGGGAAGGCGGTCTAGAATATTTTATGCCCAGATGTTTTATAAATAAAACTTTTCCTTATCCATTAATCTTACCAAATGAAAGATAAAGGACATCTTAATTATTAAAATTGAAAATTGTAACTTTAATAAAAATAATTGATCCACCAACATTAATCTTAAACCGTAGATACTAAAGAAACATGGGTGACCACTTTATTTGTCGAAATCAGTTTTTTGTATTAATATTAAATATTAAAAGAAAAAAATAAAAAAGGTAAGTCCAAGGGTAAATAAGTAATTTTAAAGGCAGAAAACATTTATTGTGGGGGGTGTGATTTATTTTATTAGGTAGTAGAGATAAGATTATGATAATAATATAATCTGAAAATGAGATTAAGTAATAAAATTAATGAAATCTACATGTCAAATTTTAGAGATTTTCGGAAAAGCTTTAAGAAGATTAATAATTTTTCTTTAACTTAAGATATGGTTAAGAGAGAAAAATGAAAACAAAACGCACACTATTGGAGTTTGTTACTGCATACGACTAACGACTTGATTGTCGTAAATGTTTTCTTCATAAAGAAATATATTTGGTCGATTACCTTCTAGAGTAGACGATAACACTCAGATCGACTACTGGTGCGTAACGACGACTTTAGGGTATGCAAACGATAAGGCCTTTCTTATAGAGGATTGCTACTCCCGATATAGATAGTTGGTCTTTGATTTGTTCTTGAGTAGACAAACATTTAGGATAAAAAAAGGTGGAAAAGTTGAGGATCCCCTTGAAACCCATCGAATGACTGGTGAATTCAAAAGAAAGATGAAGATCACTCTATCATAAATATGTTTGATCAAAAGTTTATCATGTCATTAAATTATTTAAAGACAATATCACGATAAAATGTTTCTAATATCTAATATATCTATTTAAAAGTGATACTAGAAAAAAAACACCTTTAACGACACCGATTTGGTGTCATAAAAGGGGTCAGATCACACGATTTTTGGTGTCATAAATCGACCCGTCATAAATCTTTATGACACGCATTTGGCACGTCATAAATTTATGACACGCTTTTATGACACTCTTTTACGACACACTTTAATGACACTAATTTATGTCGCCTTTTTTACGTGTCATAGTTCAAATTTTTTATAAAAAAAAATATTTTTATAAAATTATTAATATCTCTACACATTAAATAACAGTTAATCTCATAATACAAATAAATACACAAATAGCAAAAGAACGCATTTCATATATATCTAAACAATGTATTTCATACAACCACAAGTTATTTAAAAATTCTAAAACTAACAATAAAAATTCATCACATCCATACAACCACTGTTATATTGAATTCAAGACCGGAAAATGAAGTTTGTCACATATTTTGTCCATTCTTCACAAATTTCATCCAAATCATCATTCACATGTTTTAGATTTCTGACATTTAGATTTTTGCGTTCTACTTCTGTCATTGTCACTTTCTGCTACTTGGATCACTTTTTTCGCCTCTGGCTCAGTTACATTACCTGTCTACAAGATAGAAACATAAATTTTCATCTTATATTGTAGCAGACAAAACTTGAACCAACAAATTTTGAACAAAACTAAAATACTATTGAGGTTTATGTACTTACAATATTTTCATTTATTTGACATATCTTGGTTTTCGCTTTTCCCTGAGATAACATACACTCAAACATAGCCCTGGCAATCCATACCCAATTTCATTAGATTAGGTTTGGGTAATTTATTTTGTTTATTGGGTACAACTGGATCTTACAAAAAGGATAGAAGCGGGTCTCATTTTTAACTCTTAAATTATCAATATAGCTTTGCGGGTCGAGCAGGTCTTCAAAAGTTTGAGTGATCACTCATATATTTATGTTAATGTCGTACATACTGCCGTTAGAGTGTACGCTAGTACACCTACGACCTACCCACCTTCAATTTGGAGTAAACTCAACTTGTTAATGGATGTTCAATCTATTAACTAAGATGAATTATTATTTCACCTCTTATTTAATTAATTATTTTCAATTCTCACATCAACGAAAAGAACTTTTAATCAGATTCACTTAAATATATATTATTATAATAATTATTATTATCAATATAATTATTATTATTATTTATTTTTGTCATTTTTTCATTGATTCATTCTTTCATTTCTTTGATCCAATATATATTAAATTTAAAAATAAATCTAAGTAATATTTTTTCCATGTAATTTTTACACATGCATCATATATTTTTGTTAAAAATATCAATTTATGTATGTTTTTACACATTATATAATTTTGTTATGTAATTTTCATTTTATAACTCTTACGATACAAGTCGCGATCAAAAATTCACAAAACAAGTCAACACACAAGTCACGAGTTAACAGCTAAAAAAATGGTAGATTGATAGGAAAAGCTTAAGCAGTTGTAACTTTATTATAAACATGTTAAAATACCATTAAAAAAAAACCAAAAATGCGGGTTGACACGCACCCGACCCGCACCCGTTTGACACGCATTTATGAAATGACCCGTTTGGACCCGCACCCGCTTTGACCCGTTACCCAAACTCGCCCGACCCTCCCATTTTGCCAGGCTTACTCAAACAGCAAGCATTAAATAAAGAGAAATACACCAAGGGGCATGCAAGTGTGCTACCGATGAAGAAGATTACACTAAACTAACCTCCAGCTCGAGATTTTTTGCAATAATCAAGGCGCTTTTGCAACCAAGCTCATGCTTTAAAGAATTTTGCTGGATAAAACAAGAAAACCATGGGGTATGAATATGACCGGTGGAAGAACTTAGATGTCAAAGAGGACGACAAAACGCCTAGCATCTTCCGGACTACTTACCATTTCCCTGACTAAATTTAGTTCCTGCAGCATAAAATGAAACATTATCACATACTAGTCATATTCAAATGAATGCCTCAATAGTATATCAATCATTAACTACGCCAAGTAAACTAACTGCTTAAATCTGGCTGTTTGACTGAGCAAGTTGCAAATTCGGTTGTTTCACTATCTGCAAAGTGGCCCTCACTTTTTACACCTCGACTCCACTTAATTCAATTAGTTTACTGCAAAAGCATTAGTTAACTTATAAGGCCAAATTAAAGTTTTCAGATTCTCATAGCAACATGAAATGTAAAAGAAAATCAATGGATACTTTTTATCCATCAAAAGCTTCAGAAATCCTGCATTTTTCTGGATAACATACATGAGCAACTTCAATTACTGAATCAACATATCTATCTATCTATATTATGTATCAAAAAAATGATATTTACTTGAATCATGTTAACAAAACTGTGACATGTTTTAGCTTTAAGATGACCAACCAAAAAGATGTACCTTTTGAAGTCGCTCGATAATATGTCTTGCAGCGTCTGAACTTGGCTGTGACTTGTTAACTTCACCTGAAGCAGTACCTCTCTGTGGAATATTGTTAATATCAGCAAGGGTTTTCCTCCCTGCAATCCTCGGTTTACCCTTTGCAACTCTCGACGCCTATGTCCTATCTATTTCAGCCCAAGACATCATAATTAGTACAAACATAATACAATCACTGTAAATTATAAACATATCAGGTGAAATCTTTATTTATAATCCTTTGGCAATTCTTATACCCTATTTTGGTCCTATCTATCACCTAACTAGAAGAACAACCATCAGTCAAATGAATTACAAAAGCAACCTGAAGAGCTGGAAAGTGAACTAGGAACAAGCTCAAGAGCTACAAAATGGTGGTGTAATATGATATTTATGTCTCCTATTAGTTAAACTATTAAGAGAATTACACAATATAACATATTGTCAAACTATTAAGAGAATTACGCAAGTTATAAGAACTGGACCTTGGAGGGTGGTGACTTGTCAAACCATCAGTAATGTTTACTTTAGCCATGGAACCTTTGACTTGTTTTCTGAATGATGAAATCTCAAAAAACCTGATCAACGGGATTTAGTTGCCAATGAAGGCCCTATTATTAGTCACCTATTATATGCCGATGATGTACTTCTATTGGGCTCCTGGTCTATCTCAAACTTTTTGAAATTAGTCAGAATCATCAGAGGTTTCTACATTATTTCTGGGTTAAAAATGAATGTTAATAAATCAACAATCATCGGGATTGGGACTCAAACTGAATCAGTAGCACAAGTAGCTGAGCATTTTCATTTCAAGCAAGGGTCTTTTCCATTGGAGTATCTGGGCTTTCCTCTAGGGGTTAGTATGAATCGATGTTGTCATTGGCAACCAGTAGTTGATGTTTTTAATAAAAGATTATCCTCTTGGAAGGCCAAAAATTTATCGGTGGGAGGAAGAGTCACGTTAATTCAATCTGTTCTCTCAAGTCTACCATACACTATTTTTCATTGTTTTGAGCTCCTATGAAAATAAATGATCAATTGGAGAGGCTGTGGAGAAGGTTTTTCTGGGCTCAAAATGAAGAGCATAAAAAAATTAGTTGGGTTGCATGGAATGAGGTCGTTAGACAGAAGGATAGGGGTGGCCTTGGTATTGGTTCTTTAAAGGTTGCAAATATGGCTTTGCTAGCACGTTGGTGGTTTCGTTTTCATGTTGAACCAGATAGGTTATGGAGAAAGACGATGGTTGCTATTCATGGTGAAGCAGGTAACGTGCTCGATGTTCCACTCAAAAATAGAATCGGAGGTCTTTGGAGAAATGTACACAAACTTAAGCAGGATTTTGATAAACTAGGGGTGGACATACTTGCAACATTTGAATCTGATTCATATATAGTGGTTGAGGTAAGGAAGAAACTTGACACCGTAGATAATAATGTCTCGGGTGTTGACTTTTGTTGGAACAAATGGATCCAAAAAAAAGGTGAATATCATGAACTGGCGGGCAGGATTAGATCGCTTACCAACACTCTTACAGCTGTCAAAACGTGGTATTTCTCCAACCACGTTACTATGCCCGTTTTGCAATATGAATGAAGAATCAAGTGACCACTTGTTTACCGGCTGCCCATTAGTTTTAGATGTTTGGAGAAAGGTTGGAAGATGGTGTAAAATAAGTCCGATATATGCCTTTCAGGTACGAGACCTGCATCTTTTACATAACACATTACTTGGTGACAAAAAAATGGAAGAAAATGATAAATGCAATCGTTCAAATTACAATATGGTGCTTGTGGAAGAAACATATAATAAAGTGGTCCATGAAAATGCTCCTTTCTCTCCCAATCTTATATTTGAAGAAATTAGATCCATCTCTTTCTTATGGATCTCCAACAGGTCAATGGCGATAGAACTTGTATATTTGTTGAACCAACTTGTTGATTGACTCATTTGTACCCGGAACGACAGTTTTGATGCGGGATCGCCCTTCAACTTCTACATGACCAACTGACAGACTCTGAATCAAAGATGCAAACACCAAACTACTTAAAACTCTGGTAATTCCATATGTTCAAGAAGCAAATTAATGAAATATCCCAGATACAAAAAAAACATACCTGAATATTGTAACCTCTACGAGCAAAAACTCTTGTTACTATATTTAAAACTCCAGGAGAGTCATTTATAACCATCGATAAAGTGTGTGTGATCGAAGCCTGCTTGTCTAGAAAAAAGCAAACTCAGATCTAATCGCATATTTCAAAAATTCATCGCACTGAATTTTTACTAATTAATGGAAAATAAATATAATAACGAAACCTTAGTTATTTTCAATTGATTAATATAATAACAAATCTATAAACTATTAATTGTATATATACGAACCGTCATCGAGGGGAATGATTTCTAAACAACTACGAGTGTAATCAAACAAACTATCAAGTTCTTCGATTTAATCTTGTGCTGCCTATAATCAAAATATTGAAACCTTAAAAATCAATGAAATACTGTTGAATTTGTAAAGAAAGGAATAATCGTTACCATTAATTTGTGATTATTGAATTGATTGATTAATCGATCGATTTTGGGGCTTCGATTGAAAAATTATAGGGTTTTGGGGTTCTGGATCTGATTGAAAAAAAAAGTATAGGCTTCGATCTGATTGAAATAAAAAATTATAAGCTTTTATATGGGGAATAAAATTATAAGACGACACTTGAGGATGATACGCAAATGTAAGTGTATTCCGCGTTACACTACATTTTTTTATGACACTAAAAATTGTGTGTCATAACCCTTCAGATTTTACAAGTTATGACAGTTTTTTTATGACACCAAAAATTGCGCATCATCGTAAATGCGTGTGTCATAATTTTGGTGTCATTAAAGACTATTTTTCTAGTAGTGATTTAAAGATGATATCACGATAAAATGTTTCTAATATCTAATATATCTATTTAAAAGCAATACCACGACGACTTCATTCTACATATATTTGCTCAAAAATTCTTAGGTCAAATACCTATACCTATTTTGCGAGAGGGATAAAAAATCAAAACCAAAAAAAAATAATAATTTAAAAAGACATAAATAAGGTTGGCTCAATTTATTTTTTATTTTCTTAAGTTTTTTTTTTTTTTTTGGTTTTGCATGTGGCTCATTTGAAGTAGCCCAAAATGAGTAAACTTTTTGGTCCATATATAGAAGCTAAGAAAAAATAATTTGGCCAGTGGCCCGTTAGTGTTTAGCTCATTCCTTAATCCTTACTCCAAATTATATTTACCAATTTATCAAACTTTGGTAATGTAATGTAACAATACTAATAATTAGGTAAATTAACTTCGGAGAAGAGATAACATAGTTATACATAATTTCTAATTAGGATGCTAAAATCTTAATCTTATCTTATCTTAATCTTAATCTTACTATATACTAAAAGATAATTGAATTAACCTCAATTGACCAATCACAACTCTCAATTTATCAAAAGTAATTAAATCAACGCATGTCTAAATTAATTTACACTTTTTGGTTTTCCATCACCAATTTACACATTTAATCCAATTTAAAAATAATTAATATTTTATTGCATAATGTCTAATTTAATAACAAAATATAGCTAAAAGTTAGTAAGTTTACATATTTATATCAATATTTTATTTTATATTATTAACTATAATCAAATATTATTACTATTCCTAATCAGACTAAAATTAGAATAATCATTGTTGTTATTATTAATTGGAATCAAACTATATTTATTAGGATATAGATTTTTTTTTATATAAATTGAACATAAAAAAAAATAACAATAAACGAAATCTTTAAAAATCTCGCGAAACAGCCGCTACTTTTATTGTTCTTAACAATCATGTCTGACAAAAAATAAAATTACTTTTTTGCAAGACATCAATGAAAACTCAGTCAATAGTGTAATCAAAGTTAAGATATTGCTTTTCTATAAAAGTGTGTATCAAAGACAACTTTGTTACACCATCCAGCCTTAATTATATGATTTAGCATTCAGTATTAACATTTAAATATCTCAGTTTTTTTAAGTGTATTTTTACATTTAACGTATAATTTTTTTCCATATACTAATTCTTATATCGATAATGTTGTAAAACCCGGGTATTTGACACGGGTCTAAAATCTAGTATGATACTAAATGATAATGATTAAGATAATAATTAAGGCGTTCTAGAACCCAAGTTCTCGTGTCTTTATTGCCACCACACGTTCTGGAGCACGTTCTTCTATGTTCCGAAGCTGCTTTCTCAAAACTTTATAGTTACGAAGTCGTTCTACCCAAGTTCTGGGATGGTATCCTCGGGAAGACGAGAGAATTTTTGAATTTGTGTATGTATAATATATGTGTATGATGTGGCGATGATGTGGCTGTAGAAAACTGAGGATCGGATTTGAAGAGAATGGAGATATTATTGTTAGGGTGAAATTCCATTAATGTCAGAATTTGAGCTCCCTTATTATCTTATGCCTCATGCAAGTATGCAACACAACTGAATTCTATGTGTATATAAAGTTGGTAAGGCCCTTCCCAACGCAAGTTTTCTCATTTTTTCTGAGAAAAAGGTTCCAACTTTTTCTCAAGAGAAAACAATAGAAAGTAGAGAGAGAGAGAAAGTAAGTAGAGAGAGAGAGGCTAATGTGAGTATAAAGATTGTTTTTTTTTTTTTTGAGAAAAAAGGGTGAGAAAGAGGTATGGTTGGTAGTAGTATTTTCTGGAATATAAAATGAGAAAAGAGATGATGTGGTGCTGACGTAGCAGTAAGAAAGATGTGAGAAAGAAGTTATGGTTGGGTAATGCCTAATATTCGTACTAACCTAAATCATATATTCCACTTGAAGATATTAAAATGATGGTTTGTTGAAGATACGTTTGAAAACCATTATTCATTCTTTATATAATTAAATAGAAGTGGACTTATGCTTAATCATAACATCAAGCAGTGTACATGAATTCTTTTATAATATTGTAAATTTGTAATGTATAGAAATGATGAATTAATAAATCCATACCCTCATTCTAATTAAGTGCATTGATAAAGCATCTAACTAAAACAAGACTAATTTAATCCACATTCTTTTACCAGTTCAAAAGGACATGAATACTTATGCAAGAAAAAGCAAAGAAGAAACGTATATTGGTTATTTCAGGATGCATGAAATAGAGTTGGCAAGTAAAGTCAGATGAAAGCTTTCGATGCTATCATCCCATTCTTTCACTAAATAGATTTATAGATCCACCTCATTCCAAGTAGGTGATCGACAACGATCAACAGGTTGGCAATGTGTATTGACAAGCATTGGCAAAATGAATTGGCAAGTTGGATCGGTCATATTTGGCCGATACATTGTGGCAAACATTTGGCAACAACATTTATAAAGCAAGATTCTTTTGGATCTGTAGATACTTGTCAAGCATGTCGGGATTGTAGCCATACGACAACTGACGTACAACGCATACACACTTTTGGATTGAACTAAAACCAACCTTTCCTCGAGCATCAACATGCTTGTCTTGCATTCTTTGAAAATGCAAGGGCACGGGACCTGGATATCGAGATGGGTATGATATTATGTCGTTCACAATGCGCATGAACATAGGTCTCGACATATGAAAGCGTCGCCTAAAGCTCTTCAACGAATACTTTGGGTTTCCGTCAAAATAAGCTGCCATTAGGCGCTCTTCAGCACCATATCGATCTCTCTCGACGGGCATACAGGGTATGAACGGTCTTGATGATTCACCTTGTTCACGCAAATCAACACATTCGGCCATGATGCGCGCCCATAAGCTCATCATCATCGTCTTCATTAGGTAACATATCCGGTCTCGTGTACATTGATAAACTTAAAGGAAACATGTTGTTCATGATGATATGTGTATACAAAAGTGTGTTTTGGTATAATATATCTGAATGTATGGAAGAGTGGTGTGATATGGTGGTTCAATTGAAGTGTATATATAGCCATTTTGAAAAACTATCCGTTAAGGACTAAAAGTGACACTTTTTGGAACCTGTTTTGGTCAAAACAGCCGTTAAGGGGCCTGTTTTGCCAAATTATGAAAGTTGTGTTTTGTCTCCTTCCTTTGAAAGTAGCCGTTAGAATTAAAAAAAAAAAAAAACAAAGCTAAACACAAACTCGTCCCTCCAGGGACGACACCATCAGACGAGGCTAGCAAACGAGCGAGGGACGAGTCCCACCCAACGGTGTAGACTCGTCTGGGGAAGTCGAACGAGCAGAGGGACGAGCCCATTAGGCACCCTCTAATATACTATAATACCCTTAAATCCCAACCACTCTTTTTCTTCTCTCTGCTCAGTCCTCAAATCTCAACCACTCATTTTTTCTCTCTCCCCCATAAATCATTTTATTTCTCTAATTCATTCAAAATCTTTTATCTCAAAAATTGTATATCGATAAATTATAAAAATTGTAT
This sequence comes from Erigeron canadensis, assembly GCF_010389155.1. NCBI lineage: Eukaryota > Viridiplantae > Streptophyta > Magnoliopsida > Asterales > Asteraceae > Erigeron > Erigeron canadensis. Next base: position 6,107,878 of record NC_057763.1, read on the forward strand.
GGGTGTTCAAATTTCATGCTCTTTTATTAGAGATGTCATTCGATATACTTTCGACGAATTTTTAAATCTGAGGGCGGAACCCGTACAACTAAAGCATTTGACTATTATACTCTATGACTTATCAACTCCTATGATTTGTCACCCCCACCATCTCACCACCACAACGCGCGAGTATATTCTCTCATATAGTATAAGTTATTATTATCTTTTATGCTTTATAAAGATTGTATCCCTCCTTTGTTGATACACATTTAGGATATGTAAATACCTTTTTTATCAACTACTCCGTATAATCAATCCCGTATATATTTATATTGAAATGTTAATCTTATATTTTTAGCATATATTAATTTCATGATATCTTAATATATACTTAATATAAAGCAGTTGAACTAATGACTTATTAACTGATCAAATCGTTTAATTTAATCAAATTGATTTCCGCTTATGTCATCAATTAATTTAGTTATAAATTAAAAAACTTAATAATCATTATCCAAATATATTGTTATATTAATACTATATTAATATTTGTAGAAAAAGTCTAATTAACTTACATTTTTTGTTTTTTTTTCATCAATAATTTACACTTTTTAGCCCTGAATACTTAACTTATATTTATTAGCCACCAACTTGAGAGGAATATTTAATCAGTTAATTAATTAAATAAGTTTTAACATATGACATATGTCTAAAAAAATTATTTCAAAATATCAAATACAATATATATAATATATATTCAATGTTTCAGAAGTATATATTCCTTAAAAATTTTTTACTTACATTTTTAATATTTAAATTTATCATATTTAATAATTTATGTTATTTTTAAATGTTATAAACAGTCGGTGTAATTACATATCTCGATTTTCTCAAATTTTAAAATTTGACTTTTCTTGATCTTTTTATATAAATAAATATAGATTTACACATATAAATATCAATGTCGACTACATTGATACCTATAAATGTAGCACATTGGTATCTCAATACAATATTGACAATGTCGTCCAATTTAATAATATATTAGATTAGATTTCATAAATTATAATTATTAATATTTAATTTAATATAAACAAATATGAACTCTATATACCTATCCCAGACACAATAACAGATAATGATATACAACATTCTTATCCTAAACACAATAGGAATCACAGAACATGGGACGATCACATAACAAAGTACGATTTACAACAGATGATTCCTTAAATATTAAAATACAAATCAATATGAACTCCATTTAAGATTCATTCCATCTCTCAATCAAAAAGGTACAAAATTCTCTCTATTTTTATATATTAATTTTGCGTTTTAATGTTTAAAGTTACAATTATCATTCAAAGTAAGAGTCCTAATTGTTATCAAAGAATATGAAAACAAATCGAGTTGTTATCCTATTATCATAGGACATGTGATTGAAATTAAATCTATTTGTGTTATGTGCTTACATCATGATCAAAGACATATACTTGAATGTCAAGTACATGATCACAAATATGTTTATATTTTAGTTATTAGTTATCTTTCATAATAATATCATATTATGAGTACAACTGGTTCCAAAAATTATAAAATAAAGGAATTATTGTATCATGTACCTTGTGCAATGACTACGGCAAATAATTTTATCAATATGTCTCAGCTAATAATGACAGTGACACACATGTTATTATTGTACTACAACTTGCAAAGTATAACACTTGAAACTACTATATATCTTCAAAATTGTAAGCTTTTATGACTTAAATTTATGAAGATTTAATATTGATAATATTGTAAGTTCCGTATCCAGTATTAAACACGGGTTCAAAATCTAGTTAGGAACTATTTAACGTAAAATCGTCACCTAATTAATTTACCATTTTTACCGTTAACGATAACCACGACAATCGCACTGTCAATTATATATGCTAGTATGCTGCAATCAATGGAGAGACAAGTATTGATGGCACCTCTCGCTTTCACTATGTGTATATGATAGTGGGAAATTAATTGAACTAGAGGAATTATAATCGAATAAAATCTTGAAAACCATATCTGCATCAATATATATGATAACATTATATCTGATACATTTGATTGCTTAAAATATCTCAACTTTTGTGGAATGTCATATATCACTAGCAACCACTTTGGTTATTGATGAATGATGATTGAAGCATGGTTCATTAATATATTGATTTATTTTTCAAGATATCTGTAGCAATCTTTTAAAGGAAATGATAATTCTTCATGAAAATAAGCCTAACATTTTCTTAAAACCACAAGACATATAAGACATATAGATTACGTTGAATCTCTTTCTTAATTTGAGCTATTGAGTTTTCTATATGTCTTTGTGGTTAGAAGGATTATTTAAAGGATTAAGATCATTTAAAGTTTAAATGAACTTTATAGGTAAAGTTGAGAGATTTCAACCATTGGATTAAAATCAATGGTTAAGATTAAAAAGTCATCTTTAAATCTTAACCATTGATTTTAATCCAATGGTCAAGATTCTCCTAACTTTACCTATAAAGTTACCTTAACTTTAGAGGATCTCAATCCTTATTTAACTATCATGTTAACATGATTAATCATGTCCCATCTTTTAAACAACTTAAGGCGCGTGAAAAATGTTTTTTTAGTTTTTCATTTTAAATTTTAAAAAAAATTGTATGACGGATACATGTGATCATAGCAATATTCGTACACATGTGATCATAGCTAAAAAAATTGTGGAAAATGATTTATCATGTCCCATCTTTACATCTTTTACATGTGATCGACTTGCATATATGTGATCATAGCAATATTCGTACACATGTGATCAAAAATTCAAATCTCCACATAATTGTATGACGGATGATAATCCATGCTCCACACAATTACAAACTTCAAAATTACACATAAGTTATTTAAAAAACAATCAAAAAATAATTTTTATGTAAAGAACAATCATCAGTTGGGCTTGATTTGAAAAGTTCTCAAAGGTTCTCGAAAAAAAAAGGTTCTCAAAATAACTTTACCCTATATAGTGAAAAGTTATATATATATAAATATATATATATATATATATGTATATTACCCAATTTGATATCATTTCGAGTTTTCAAAAAATCCTATCTTATCACGTCGTCGATCCGATCCGATCCCGATCCACGAATTCTATAATTTTGCATACATGTATTAAAGTTAAGATATTAATTAAATATTCATTTAGTTCTTTTTAATTGATAAACTATTTTTTTTCCTACTATTAAACTACCTTAATGCTTATAGTGGAACTTTTGATTTACAAAAGGAAAATATCAAATCTTTTAAAAAATTACTTTCCCCGATATTTGCATGTGGCATAATTTTATGATTAAAAAGATTTTAAGACTATTTTCATAAGAGAATTATCATCACTTTGATGAGATGGTAGAGGCTTAGTCTTATTGGAGAAAAGACCAAGATTCAAACCTTAGTAATGGTATTTCTTAGTGTATTTAAGTAGGCTAATGTAACTTAAAATTTGCTGTTAAAAAAAAAGAAATTCATACTAGAATTAATTAGTTCCCCTTTCCAAATTATCTAAATCCCCTTTTCACTCCTACCCCTTAAATGTAAAGCATTAGATTTTGACAGGGTAAAAAAGAACTCAAATATTCAATCTAACTTAATCTTAATATATATTATAAGACAACTAATAACTTATTAACTAATCAAATCGTCAATTTCATCAAATTGATTATCTCTTATGTTATCATTTAGATTAATTAACAAATTAAAAATCTTAATAATCATTATCCAAATATATTATTATAATAGTATTTATTTTAATTTGTAGAAAAAGTCTCATTAATTTATATTTTTTTGTTTTCCATCAATAATTTATACTTTTTAGCCATAAGTATTCAATATATATATTTATTTATAGCTATCAACTTGAGAGCATTTTTTAAAATTTACAATTATTTAATTAATTCAAAAAATTTCAACATATGAAATATTATCTACAAAAATTTATTTTAAAACCTAATGACTTATTAACAAATATTAGATTAGATCTTTATTAATTATAAATATAAATATATAGCTTAATATTTAACATAAATACAATTTGAATTCTAGATACATATCCCAAACACAATTTGCGTGCATTTGGCTATCACATTACTCTACCTATCACCTTTTATGACCAATCACACTCTATGGCCTATCACCCTACCATCTCACTGTCACTAACTCGATAGCCGCCGCATCGCACAAGTACCGTTCTTTTTTTTCAAAAAGAAAAACTATGAGCTAAGGATAAGGTAGTAACAATATAGGTTTGAATAACAAAAGCCTTTAAAAGTCGGCCGAATGCTTAGTGTATATCATGTGAAACACAAAATTTATATACAACATCAAATCATTCAATTTTATTAAATTGAATTTCGTTTATGGTCATCATTTAATTTAATTATAAATTATAAATATTAATAATCATTATCTAAATATATTATCATATTAGTATTTGTAGAAAAAGTCTCATTAATTTACTCTTTTTTATTTTTCAATAATTTACACTTTTTAGCTCTGAATACTCCATTTATATTTAATTTTACCTATCAACTTGATAAGACTTTTAAAAACTTTTAATCATTTAACATATGAAATATTATCTACAAAAAATTATTTCAAAAGATGAAATACAATATATGTGTTCAATGTTCTAGAAGTATATTCCTTTAAATTTGTTTTTATTTACATTTTTTACATTTAAAATTTATATATTTAATACTTTATCTTATTTATAAAATGTTATAAACAATCTATATAATCACATCTCTCGATTTTCTCAAATTTTCAATTTTAACTTTTTTTGACTTTTTATATTATATAAAAAATAAATATAGATTTACATATATAAATACCAATGTCGACTACATGACTAGAGATAAATATTACTTAATTATAAGAAAATATCATAAACTGATACCTTCTTCTTCTATTACCAAAACCTACTTGTGAAACAATTCAATTACCAGTTAAACTCATAAGATCATTATATTGCACTTCTGTCAAAGCAGAATCATGTGTGTACTTTGCTTTAGTGCTCAGCAACATCTTCCAGCAGAGCCCAAAATCGGCAAGAATATGTTTTTTTTTCTTTGCTTTTAGCTGAATACTTTAAGTAGAAAAACTCGCTGAAGCTGGTGAGACGTTCGGTCTATTCACACAGGCACACAGCCAGAGCAAGGATATCTTTCTTGCAGAGAAAGATCCCGAGGGGCAGCCAGTTTCTTTCACTAAATAGGAATTAAAGTATTCAACCGCCGGAAAGTGGGGTGGCCAGCTAGTTGGAATTAGACTTTTCATTCCATTCATGACACATGATGGTGGGATTCCTCTACCGCCACTATGTATAAATAGAGGCTTGATTCGATAAGCTTTTGTGCTCTTACAAAAACAAAATAACATAAGTTTTCTATCTGTTTCTATCGAAAATCTATGGCCCTCCCTCTTGCAATCCAAAATTACGACTCCAGTCGTCGACTTTTTGAAATTGACAATGAACTTTTTTTTTATTGACCTTGAAATACAAGGGTTAGAATCTGCCCTTAAAACTACTCAATTGTATTTAGAAAAAACTACTTAACTTTTGTTAGATTATTGCCAGAGGGATCTTTCTTTCAACCTTCTTCAAGAAAAAATTGAGAAAAAAAAATCCAACAACTTGAAGAGGAACTCTCTGACTTCCGGAAGGAACATCAGAAACTACAGCAGGAGAAGGAGGAACTTATCGTGAGGATAACCTACCAAGAAAACCGGCTATCCAATACAATATTGATAATGTCGTCCAATTTAATAATATATTAGATTAGACTTTTATAAATTATAAATATTAATATTTAATTTTAATATTTAATATAAATACAATATGAACTCTAGATACTTATCTGTTAGGTCCAGTTTTGGCTGAAAACTGGAGCTCTCCAGTTGCACCTGGAGAGCATGAAGAATTGTCCGAAATATTAGAAGTCCAATTGCATCGTACAGTTTAAGCAACTGATGACTTCCTCCAGTTGAGATTTGAAGACTAGAATCTGAAGACCTTCCAGTTGAAGTCGAAGACAACAAATGGAAGACAGAGATTGGCAATGGCAGCGAAGCCCAATTGACAATCTACCAGATCAATCAACTGGAGAATCCTCCAGTGTAAATGCCTTTACAAAGCTTTACACTGATTACGAGGAGGACCTTTTACACTACATTCTTTTAACCGGACAATAATCTTGTCTATGGATAAAAGTGCAAAGATGTAGAGTGGTTGAATAAAGTAACCTTTTGTCTTACTTTATTTAACACACACAAAGGATTATTTAACAATACTTTTGTGTGCTGTCAACCATATTTATACGTCGAAGTTGAGATCCCAATGCTCATACTTCGACTATAAATAGAGGTCCTTGCACAAGCATTTTCACAACTTTGCAAACACATACATTCTGCAATATTGGTGAACTTGTGTAATATTCTCTCAATCGCAAAAAGGAACATTTCACAACTCTAAGTGTTTCGATTGTTTAGGAGAATTTCCAAGTATAGATCAATTGTATTTCATAGGTTGTTAGGATATTTACATTCTTGTATTATCTTGGTTCCGCAACAACCTTGTATTTTATTTAAACAATCAATAAATAAAATACACTTGAAAAATACATATTATCTCACCAAATTATATACTTGTCATTTATATTATTACATTATATTTACTTATTCATACTGTCACCTTAATAAGTAAACCTCCAGTTAACCTGGTACACAATCAATCTAAACTGGTCAAGTCCAGATTAATTGATTGTGTTGCAAAGTTCACTCGCCATTGACATAGAGGTGTCTTCAGCACCCATCTAGCAATAGTTTGGGACTTACAAGTGGTATCAGAGCAGGCAGGTTGAATTGTTTCAATTCTACAACCTAGGTCTGCTTCGATGGCTGCTGAAGGTGAGAATGGTTCTGGTCCTAATGAACAAATTAATCCTAATGTTACACCTTTAAATACTAATCCTCCTCCTCCCCCTCCACCTACTCCTGGAGCTAGCCACGTGCATGTCCATTACTCAAACACTCCTGTTCCCAAATTCGATGGAAACCAGGATACGTTTAGTACTTGGAAAGCTAGAATGCTTTTGCATTTTGGCGGAATAGAGAGGTATATGTTGAAAATCCTCAAGGATGGACCATATATACCCATGTCCAGTGGTGTTAGTCCTCTTCTTGACCCAACTAGGCGAAGAGGTTCAAGGGAAAAATCTGAAGAACATTGGACAGATGAGGATCGCAGACTGGTTGACCTTGATACCAGACTAAAAAACATGATCCTTGCTGCAGTTCCAGAGGAATTAATTCCTACCCTTGTTTTGTATCCCAGTTCTAAATCCATGTGGGAAGAACTGGTTCTCCAGTTTGAAGGTGGAACTGACACTCTTTCCACCAGAAAGGTTGCTCTTAATAAGAAGTATGAAACCTTCTTTGCTCTTCCCAATGAAAGCCTGACGAAAACCTATACCAGGTTCACCAGTTTGATTAATCAACTGAGAGGCTTAGGGATTGAGATGGATAAGGACATCCTTCTTGAAAAATTTTGTGATATTTTGCCATCAAAATGGGCACACATGGTTCTTGTCTTAAGACAAGGAAAGACCTTGCATAGTCACACTCTTGCATCTCTCTTTGAAGCCTTCAGATTCACTGAAGATAACAATGCTGCAAGACTGGTGGCTGAGCAAGATGCTTTAAACCACGCTCAGAATTCCAAGGTTGCCAGTCTAACTGGGCAACCTTGTGTTGCTTTAATATCTACTGAGAATGTCCAGTCACATTCTATGAAGGAGATGTTAAATAGTTTATTGAATTCTGGCCTCAATACTGATCTCAGTGATGGTTGTGAGGAAACTGACGATGATGATCTGGTCGCCATGATTGCTAAAACCTTCAACAGGTTTAAGCATAAATTTAACAGATTTAATGGGTCCAATAATGCTTCCAGTTCCAACTCTCTGGACAAGACCAATCTTACATGCTACAAGTGTGGCAAGAAAGGTCATTTCATGAAGGAATGCAGATCTAGTCAGATGAACAACCAAATTGGTCCATCCGTTCCTAACTTTGTTAAATATGATGATTATAAGACTAAATACAAGAAGCTGAAAGCTCAGATTGCCCTCATACCACTTGATCAAGAAAAAGAAAAGGAAAAGAACAAGTACATGATGGCCCAAACTGAAGGAAAGTGGGAACTCTCTGATGACTCATCTGATGATGATGAAGAGATTAGAGATGTATGTTTTATGACACTGGAGAACAACCAACCAATGGTAAAGGATGATGTCGTGTTAGGAAGATGGGTGGACATCATTTTAAAGAAGGTAAGGATTATGATGATGAACAGGACACTGAATCAAAACTTGACATTGCTGAGTCATTAAATGATGATTTGTTGTTTGTTGAAACTATGAGAACTGACTGTGAAAGATATTTGGAAACAGTTTTAACTGAGTTTAACAACATAAAAAATCAAATGAATGACTTACAAAGTGTTCAGTTGGCTCTCAAGGAATCTGATTTAAAAATTGAGGCACTGGAAAAGGATAACCAAAAACTTAAATTTGATCTTGAAAAGGAACACATGGTTATCAAGTCATGGGTACAAGCATCTGGTAAAAATTATGATGCGTTTTCTAAAACCATTAATGCTCAAAAAACTGCCTGGAAATCTGGTGATCTCCAGATGGCAGCTGTTTTACCCACAATCCACCAGATGCCAGAATCGGTAAGAATTGAGACTCCCTATGACTCCTCTGACCATGTCAAGTTAGATTCTGTTGAGACCAACCCCGTTGAGGTTCAAACTGGAGCCAAAAAGGCTAAAGCTTCAGTTAAGAAGGAATCTGGTGACATTCCTCTACCTCACAAGTCCAAAGAGCTCAAAACTCAAAAGACTAAAACCCCCGTTGAGCCCAAGTCCATGGGCCAGCAGCCTGATGAGAAAAACATTTTGTTAAAACTGGATAGTCAACTCCAAAATTTGTCAAGGCAGGTACAAAGTTGTACTGCCAGAATTAAAAATTTGGAAGGAGCTTCGTCTTCTGCAGTTGAAAAACAAAATGTCAAAACCCCTCCTCAAAAACAAAAGACAAAACAATCTGCTCAGAAAGGAGCAAAATCTAAAAAGAAAAAGGAGGTTAAAATTTTACTCAAACCAATTGTTTTTACTCTTGAAACTGGAGAGAACCCTCCAGTTTCTTCATCCAGTTCTATACCAAGTCAAACTACTAAGACTTCTCAGAAGGAGTCCAGTGGACCCATCAAGAAAAGATGGGTTCACAAAATAACTAATTGCTTACTTGGGTGTGCAGGGCGATCGAAAGAAGAATATCTGGTATCTGGACAGTGCTGCTGGCCAGACTATGACCGAATGTAAGCCCCTGCTGGAAGACTTCACTGTCCGTGATGGACCGGCAGTGACATTTGGTAATGATGGAAATGGGAAAACTGAAGGATATGGTGTTGTTGACAATGGGCAGATGCAGTTCACAAGAGTTGCATTTGTTAATGGTTTGAAATATAACCTGATAAGCGTCAGTCAACTTTGTGATGATGGATATAGGGTACTGTTTGATATTGCTCAAGGCACTGTTTTTAACAAGGATTGGAAGGTGGTGATGATTGCACCAAGAAAAGAGAATGTGTACATCATGGACATGGAGCCTGCTCCAAAAGAGCATTGTTTCTATGCCAAGGCTGATGAGGATACCAACTGGTTGTGGCATAAAAGGTTATCCCACCTTAATTTCAAAAATATCAACAAGTTGTCAAGAAAGCAACTGGTGGATGGGATACCTTTGTTTTCCTTTAAAAAGGAGAAGCCATGTCCAGGGTGTGAGATGGGCAAGAACAAAAGAGCCAGTTTCAAGACCAGGCAGAACTTTAGTATCACTGAACCTCTTCACATGCTTCATATGGATCTATTTGGTCCAGTGAATGTTCAAACTAAAGCTGGCAAGAAATACACTTTAGTTGTGGTCGATGAATACACCAGGTATTGTTGGGTGGTATTTATCAGATCAAAGAGTGATGCACCTGGTGAAATTATCTGTCTCATCAAAAGAATTGAACTCAAGTATACCAAGAAAGTGTGTCAGTTGCGAAGTGATGATGGTACAGAATTCATTAATAAAGAATTGGAGACATTTTGCACTGACACTGGTATTTCTCAAAACTTCTCGTCAGCTCGTTCTCCAGAGCAAAATGGTGTGGTTGAAAGAAAGAATCGCACATTGATTGAAGCTGCCAGAAGTATGTTATCTGAATATGGTCTTCCCACCTGTTTTTGGGCTGAAGTTGTGGCAACTGCTTGTCACACCCAAAACCGGTCAGTTTATGTCAAGAGACATAGGAAGACTGCCTATGAAGTCCTCAGGAATCGTAAACCAAATATTGGATACTTTCATGTATTTGGTTGTCTAGTTTATATCTTAAACGATTCTAGTCAGTTGGGAAAGTTTGATGCAAAAGCTGACTTAAACGATTCTAGTCAGTTGGGAAAGTTTAATGCAAAAGCTGACGAAGGTGTCTTTGTGGGGTATTCAGATATATGAAAAGCCTATAGAGTTTATAATTATAGACTCCAAAAGGTACATGAGACAATTCATGTCACATTCGATGAATCAAATGAAGCAATCAATAAAAGACCAAGCCTTGATTCATCTCCAGTTGTCCCAGTTGATTTTGGTGTATCTGATCAAGTTCATCAATCAGTTATTGCACCAGAAAATGTTTCCAGTCATCAAGACTTGGAACCAGTCAAGGAAAAGAAGAGCTCCAGTGACACTTCATTTTATCCCTCTATCAGTTTTAATCTACCTGAAAAACTGGTAATTGGATCAGATGTACGTACCACAACAACATCAGAACCAATTCAACCTTCTCCAGTTCTTCAAGATATACCTTTGTTTGAAGATAATCGTGTTAACTCTCCAGTTGACACTGATGTTGAAGTTGAAGTAGTTTGGACTGATCCTCCTCCAGTTGCTACATCTGTTGGAAATCGTCAGGTGTCTTGCACTGATGTTGTAGTATATCAACCTAGTTAATACACTAAGTGGACTGCTGCTCATCCCATCGAGCAGATTATTGGAAATCCAGATAGTGGGGTTCAGACTAGAAGAGCCACAAGTGATCAATGCTTGAACGTCACCTTTTTATCACTGATTGAACCGAAGAAGATTGACGAGGTTATGGCAGATCCAAGCTGGGTTGAGGCTATGCAAGAAGAACTCAACCAGTTCGAAAGGAATAATGTTTGGGAACTTGTTCCTTGTCCTCCAGGGTTAACGAAAGAACCCATTGCAACGAGGTGGGTCTACCGAAATAAGATGGATGAAGATGGCAACGTGATTAGAAACAAAGCTAGATTGGTTGCCAAGGGTTATTGCCAAGCAGAAGGTGTGGATTTTGATGAGACTTTTGCTCCAGTTGCAAGACTTGAAGCCATTAGAATTTTCTTGGCTTATGCTGCTCATTTGCAATTCAAAGTCTATCAGATGGACGTCAAAAGTGTGTTCCTGAATGGAACATTGGAAGAAGAAGTGTATGTTCAGCAAACTCCAGGTTTCTTGAATGAAAAGCATCCTCACTGGGTATACAGACTGAACAAAGCATTGTATGGTCTTCGTCAAGCCCCAAGAGCCTGGTATGATACACTGACCAAAAATGTTCTCAAAAATGGTTTTCAAAGTGGTGCAATAGATAGTACCTTGTTCATCTTGAGAGAAAAAGGTAATATCTTACTGGTACAAATTTATGTTGATGATATTATATTTGGATCGACTGATGATGCAATGTGTGAAAAGTTTTCAAAAATCATGTCAAAAGAATATGAAATGAGTTTAATGGGTGAATTAACATTTTTCTTAGGTTTACAAATAAAACAAACCAATGAAGGTATTTTTATCAACCAAGAAAAATATGTCAGAGATTTGTTAAGAAAATACAAATATGATTCAGTCCCATCGAAAAACACACCCATTGCAGCACCTTTAAATTTGGATTTTGACCCAAATGGAAAACCAGTAGACCAAAAGGAATATCATGGAATGGTTGGTTCACTGATGTATTTAACTGCCAGTCGTCCAGATATAATGTTTGCAACATGTTTATGTGCCAGGTTTCAGGCTAACCCAAAAGAATCACATTTGCATGCTGTTAAGCGTATTTTTAGGTACCTGAAAGGGTGCCCTAGCCTTGGTCTTTGGTATCCCAAAGGCTCAGGGTTAGATCTAATGGGTTATTCAGATTCAGATCATGCAGGTTGTAAGATTGATAGAAAGTCTACAACTGGTGGTTGTCACTTCCTAGGGGGAAAACTGGTGAGTTGGACTAGTAAGAAGCAAACTTCGGTTTCAATGTCAACTGCCGAGGCAGAGTACATTTCTGCGGCCAGTTGCTGTGCCCAGATTTTTTGGATCAAAAACCAGTTATTGGATTATGGTATGAAATATACCAAAACTCCAATCTTTTGTGACAACACCAGTGCAATTGCAATCTCTCACAACCCCGTGATGCACTCCAAGACAAAACATATTGACATCAGGTATCATTTTATTCGAGCTCATGTTATGAAAGGAGATATTGAAATTTATTTCATCCCCACTGATAAACAATTAGCTGATGTTTTTAGAAAACCTCTTGATGAAAAGACCTTTAAACATCTCATCAGTGAATTAGGAATGTTAAATCCTTAATTAGGTTCAATATTCTAGGGGGAATAGATTCAAAATGTTTTTATAACTAAAATTTATTTTTGTTCAAAATGCATCTATAGAGTTCTCCAGATGAAACTGACTAAAATTTGTTTTTGTTTTGAAAATTGCAACCAGAGATCCTCTCCAGTTGAAACTGGCACTGAACACTCTTCAGTGTACATGTTTGGTCTTATCTCAAACTGGTGGTCAACCAGATTTCATAACGTTATGTTTTACTTGGTGAATACTTGTGACACGTAATGTTACTCAAGTGTTTATCTCGCACTCACAAACGTCACCTGACATGTCTGACGTGTCAAGACTTTTTGCTGAAAATTGCTGCACTTTTTATGGGAATTATTGAAGTTAATGGGTGAGTGGGAATACCAGCCGTCATAGCATTAAATGCTTGATGGGAGGTATTAAATGTTTTTGAATTCTCAAAATTACTGAAAATCAATTTTTACAAACTATTTCAAAATTTGGGGACTAAAATATATTTTCGTATATATTTAGGTATTATTTTATTGCCTATATATATACCCACTCAAACATTTTCTCATTTACTTCGCACATTCATTCTCTTCATTTACTCTCCCAATCATTCAAAATTCGAGATCCCTTTCTCTCTTTCTTCTTTAAATCCAAAACCCTAAATCCAAAATTAGTTTCAATCTCCGATCATCAAATGGCACCAAAATCTTCTTCTTCTTCATCTCGTTCTCGTGATGTGAACCTACTCACTATTGAGTATGCTCATCAGGGAATGTCTCTCAAACACCGGGTTGCCCAAATCACAAACTTATAAAATTAAATCCAAACAACCCGATTGCTTCTCTTCAAGGGCAACAGGACGCCGATAGTTTAATAGGGAGAATCCAATCCATCCTTCGTGATTCTCACCTCGGCGATGCCTTCTCACTGAACCCAAACAAGTTGTACCATGACTACTTGTGCGAGTTCTGGTATACGACAACAAATTATGTGGACCTATCTACCATCAGTTTTACTTTAAAGGATGGGTCCATGCCGTGTACCATCACCGTAGATACGTTGAGGGATGCCCTTAACCTCAACTATTGGAGACAAGGCGAGTCTCTAGTGGCAATCTCCAGTAACATTAATTTCCGTCAGGTATTCCTTGATATGGGCAATAAGGAGGTACTGGAAAATGGAGTTTTGCGCACAAAGGGTTCCATGACTATGAGAGGGCTTTCACCATCTTGGAAATATTTTATGATTCATCTGGTAGAAAGTTTGGGTGGAAGCTCTGGTGGGTTGGACCAGATTAATTCATTTCAAGCAGAAATGGCTTATTGTTTGTGCAATGGATTGAGAGTAGACTTCGCGAGCATCCTCTTTAGAAGCCTTGTCTTCAAGTTGAAAGGTAATAGGGGTCCATGTATCCCCTTCTCTCGATTTCTATCTCTTTGATTCAAATTAATTCTGGGCAGAGACGAATATAAAAACACTCAGTCTCTTTACACTGTGCCAGAATTACTGAGGAATCTGGATAACCTTGTATCCACTGCTAACGAGGTCCAGATTCCTCCGAGAATGATACTGGCATTCTCTAAAACTGATGCACCAATACCAGGTGAGTTTGAAAGACAACCGGGCGGGCCTCAAAATAATGAGGGACCCACTAGTTCGTCTGCTGGTAATGTGACAGTTGTCGAACCTGGGCAACAGTCTAACCCCACCAGCTCCAGTGTGTCAGTCTAACCTCTCACCCACCCTGGAGACCTCCCAACAGGTCTTCAGGCTGCTCCAAAGGCACAAAGGTCAAAAACCAGTCGTAAGAAAAGGTCAGCACGTGCCACTGACGATAGTGCCCCACCTAGCCCTTCAGGTACTTCCCAACAAGTACCTGAAGAAAGTTAAAGGGACCAACAACAAGCAACCACCCTCGCAACTTCTGTAGGTGAGGGTGGTGAAGTTAATACTGGGTCCGCCCAACCTAGAGTAGAGTCTGAGTCTGCACAAAACTTAAATAGCCAAACTTCTGACACTCTACTTGCACGAGCTGACGAAGTCTTCGGCCAGTCACAGCTGGAGACTGAGGCTCCAAACTCTACGACCAATGATGCCATGACTGAGGAAAGAGCAGTTGTAGTTGAGGCACAAGTGACCTCTTTTCAGGAAGAAATTCCGCAAACTAATGAAACCATTGAGGAAACTCAAACTGGTCATCAGGAGCCTGAACAACTTGTTCAGCCACCCCTACCATTTATGAATCTAGGCATATTTGAGGGTGAAATTCAGCTTGAGTCCTCGGACTCTTCTGAAACTGAATCTGATCAGGAAATGGCTGATGCATCTGTACATGATCAGCTCCCTTCCTTTTCTGATCAACCCCTAGATCGCCAAGTTTCAATTTCACCTCGTTTACCAGAAAGCTTACAAGAACCTCCTATATTCGCCTCTCGCCAACTACTATCTTCCATGGGTGTGCCTAGAAATAGACACATCCTAACACCACCGTCGCCGTCGTTCACACCTGAGCATTCTCAGCATGAACGACAACTTATATCTTCCCATCATTTCTATAACCCCTCCTCTTCTATCAACTGATGCTACTGCAACTGGAGAACCAAACATTGTCATACCTCGTCCAGTTGCACCTGTAGCTTTTAGAGCTGGTCCAGTGACACCTTCTCTTCCGTCACTGGAAAGCCAATTTGTGTCTTTCCAAGCCGATCTCTCGAACCTTCTCACGAGGGTTGAGGAGATTCAAAAGACACTGGATAAAAACACCAAGTCCCTCTCCAGGTACCAAAAGGATCATATGCAGAATGTCAAAGTGGTTGACCTGGGGATAAATAAGTTCTCAGCCAATGAGGACTTGGTGTTTGGCAAGCTCAATGAGTTAGTGGAATCCTCTAACCAACTGGCAACATCATTAAGGGAGGCATTCGCACTGACTCAATCTGGAGTCACATCTTCGATAACCCACCTGCTGAACAATACTGTCAGATCATCAGAGGTTGATATCAAGAACTATGTAAAGGCAGGTGCAAGAACTATGTAACAAACCTGACCTAGATGTGACTGAGCTTGGAAGTCAGTTGGCCTCTTCAGTGGGTCTCAAGATTGAAGAAACTTTGGCTGCCAGTGAGAGAAGTTTAATGGAAAAGGTGATATCTGAGATCACCAAGATTGCAGCACCCCAGGTTGATCTCACTCCCATAACATCTGAGATCGATCGGTTGAGGTGCAGTCTTGATACACTGGCCAGCAAAGTGTCTGATCACTCAACAGCAATATCTAATCTGACCACTGAAGTTGGTAAAGAAAAAGAGGTTGTGAAGGAAGTGGTTAAGGACTACCTGCAACTGGGCTCTCTCCAGATGATCTCTCCATACTTAAACAAATTTTAAAGAGTCAAGAACAAACAAGTGGAAATGTAATGACTCAGTCACAAGAGATCAATCATCTGTGGAGGACAGTTCGCATTATATGCGGAGTCTTCAAAGAGTGCAAGTCCATGGAATCATGGCAGCCTCTAGGTCGCTTGCCCTCCAGTCCAGCAGATTTTGAAGCTATTAGGTAAGGACTAGACGCTGCCAAGAGGGAAAGATCTATTGTTAGAGCCCCACGCACTCTTGTTGAAGCTCCAAGTTCAAGTTCTGGAAAGGAGATGGTTGTTGCTGATGCTAGTACTGATGCTAGCCAGCTTGTTGTTGCCACCAGTACTGAAGCTGGTGGGCATATTGAAGAATTTGATGATGTTGTGCTAAGGGGGAAGGTTGATAAAGGAAAGGCAATGGCCACTGATGAATCTGACAAGCTGGCTACTGATGCACCATTATTAGAAACTGGCAACATTGACCAGTTGCCTCCAGTCACTGAAAGTGAAAGTCAGAAGTTAGCAAGGATTGGGTATCTGGTTAAGGAAAGAAAGAAACAAATGAAGATTAATCAAGAAGTATCTAGGAAATCTTTCCCACTCACCCTTGTTGATGCAACTGACGCACAACTCCTTGGCATACAACTGGCGGAATACAAGAAAATAAAAGAAGATGCAAGGATTGTGAAATGTGTGAATGAAAAATGCTGGAGGTTGAACTGGACAAACACTATCAAGATGATGAGGCCAAACTTGATGCTGGTTGTCTAAATGTATTAGTGGAGAAGGCTAAGGAAATAAGGTCAGAAGGGATTTTGAAAAGGACTAAACAAGTAAAGAAGATTGTAAGCCAAGTATTGAATCCACCCAAGGTCAAAGGAAAGAAACATAAGACCAAGGCATTGCCCAGAGATGCCAATCTAAGGACTTGGGTGGAACCTTCAGAACCAACCAATAATGACATTCGAGCAGCCACTCAGAAGCTAAGCACGAGCCAGATCAAGCTGACAAATGAATCTGAGGCTCGAACATATTTGCAAGATGTGCTGCGTCGAAGGCATAACAAGGGCAAAATTCAAGATGTGCAAGTTTCTATCAAGCCAGGTGCCAGACATTATGTGGTTAAGGTACAATACTTTGGTGGACCAACTCGAACGACTGAAAATCCTGATATTCATCAGTATGGTCATTCTGAACATGTGGAGATGTTGGATATTTTGGCCAAAAGGCAACACAAGAACAAGTTTGAGAAAGGCTGGGAGTATATATTGCAGAACCTGATTAAGTTCAAAGAAAATGTTGAAGAAAGATTGGGATTTGATTAGGAAGACAAGCAGCCGATCTCATCAGTTGCCAAGAAAAGGAAAATTGGCGAAGGGCCACATTCTTAAATTTTCCTTTGTCTATCTACTTGTAGTTTTATTTTACTTTCTTGTAACTGTTGTAAAATTGTTGTATATACAAGTTGCCAAATTGTAACCCACAAGATAGATAGTGATAAAATCTAAAAACATCTAAAATTGAACCCAAGGCATTTGATGATCTATAAGAATGCATTGGAAAATTAATAGGTTTATCAAACTCAAGTATTTCAAACTGACACTTGTATAGAAACAAGTTTGAAAACACTTGGTAATATTTCAGGACAATTAGGGGGAATTTGTTAGGTCCAGTTTTGGCTGAAAACTGGAGCTCTCCAGTTGCATCTGGAAAGCATGAAGAATTGTCCGAAATATTAGAAGTCCAGTTGCATCGTACAGTTTAAGCAACTGATGACTTCCTCCAGTTGAGATCTGAAGACTAGAATCTGAAGACCTTCCAGTTGAAGTCGAAGACAACAAATGGAAGACAGGGATTGGCAATGGCAGCGAAGCCCAATTGACAATCTACCAGATCAATCAACTGGAGAATCCTCCAGTGTAAATGCCTTTACAAAGCTTTACACTGATTACGAGGAGGACCTTTTACACTACATTCTTTTAACCGGACAATAATCTTGTCTATGGATAAAAGTGCAAAGATGTAGAGTGGTTGAATAAAGTAACCTTTTGTCTTACTTTATTTAACACACACAAAGGATTATTTAACAATACTTTTGTGTGCTGTCAACCATATTTATACGTCGAAGTTGAGATCCCAATGCTCATACTTCG
The DNA here is from genome assembly GCF_010389155.1 of Erigeron canadensis. Classification (NCBI taxonomy): domain Eukaryota; kingdom Viridiplantae; phylum Streptophyta; class Magnoliopsida; order Asterales; family Asteraceae; genus Erigeron; species Erigeron canadensis. The sequence goes on from NC_057763.1 coordinate 6,126,144, forward strand.
ACTATAAATAGAGGTCCTTGCACAAGCATTTTCACAACTTTGCAAACACATATATTCTGCAATGTTGGTGAACTTGTGCAATATTCTCTCAATCGCAAAAAGGAACATTTCACAACTCTAAATGTTTCAATTGTTTAGGAGAATTTCCAAGTATAAATCAATTGTATTTCATAGGTTGTTAGGATATTTACATTCTTGTATTATCTTGGTTCCGCAACAACCTTGTATTTTATTTAAACAATCAATAAATAAAATACACTTGAAAAATACATATTGTCTCACCAATTTATATACTTGTCGTTTATATTATTACATTGTATTTACTTATTCATACTGTCACCTTAATAAGTAAACCTCCAGTTAACCTGGTACACAATCAATCTAAACTGGTCAAGTCCAGATTAATTGATTGTGTTGCAAAGTTCACTCGCCATTGACATAGAGGTGTCTTCAGCACCCATCTAGCAATAGTTTGGGACTTACAAGTGGTATCAGAGCAGGCAGGTTGAATTGTTTCAATTCTATCACCTAGGTCTGCTTCGATGGCTGCTGAAGGTGAGAATGGTTCTGGTCCTAATGAACAAATTAATCCTAATGTTACACCTTTAAATACTAATCCTCCTCCTCCCCCTCCACCTACTCCTGGAGCTAGCCACGTGCATGTCCATTACTCAAACACTCTTTTTTATATATTAATTTTGCGTATTAATGTCTAAAATTGCAATTGTCTCTCAAATCAACAGTCGTAATTGTTACCAAAGAATATGAAAACTAACATACAGTAGAACCTCTATAATTTAATACTCGATAAAATAATAACCTCGATAAAACTAATAATTTGCCCAGTCCCAACATGGGACCAGTACAAAATTGGACCTCAATTAATAAAATAACAAGATAATAATTTTTTTAAAACCCCAATGTAAATATATTAGTCCCAATAAAACTATAAGTTAATAATTACTTAAATATTTATAAATTCTAACATTGTCTAGCAAAAATGAATCTATATAGATTTTTTTTTTTGGAACTTGTAATCTATATTGAGTTAATCTTTAAATTTTCTCATTACATTTAAGAGTTGAGGCATTGTCTTATTGTATTGTAACAAAAAGTTGTGAAGTGTTGTAGCCGATAATCTCTTGAGAGTTTTTGATATTGTAGTTTGACTAACTTTCTGATCGAAAGTTTTGTCACCCCACTACACCAAATCTTGTTGAGTACACCCTTAGGTGATCTCTCTTATACTTGCATAACAATTTTTTTTTTTTTGATTGGTCATGGTTGATTTCTTTACACCTTTTAGTTAATAAGTCATAGTTTATGTGATTTTAAAATTTATCCTTTGGCATATTATAATGAAAAATCTAGAATCATATACATTGAACTATCTATCTTACAATGCACTTGACAAGTTCATTTAATTTATTGTGTGGACATAAATTAAAAATGAAAGTTAAAAAGGGAATTTTTGAAGGTCATACATAGACATCTTTAAATTAATAATTTATTAAATTATCGATATAGTAATATCTTAATAAATTTATAAAAAACCTCGGTCCCGACATTATTAATTTATAGAGGTTTTACTGTACTTGTTATCTAATTATCATAGTACAGGTGGTTGAAAATAAACTTTTTCGTGTTATGGGCCCACATCATGATTAAAGACATATACTTGAATGTCAAGTACATGATCACACGTATTTTTATATTTTAATTCTTAATTATCTTTCATAATAATATCACATTATTAGTACAACTGATTTCAAAAAATTCTATAATAGAGGATTTATTGTACCATGTGCCTTGTGGAATGATTACGGCAAATAATTCTATCAATATGTCTCGGCTAATAATGACAGTGACGAATCTGTGATTATTGTACTATAATTTGTAAAGTATAACCCTTGAAACCGTATATCTTCAAAATTATAAACTTTTATAACTTAAATGTATGAAGATCTAATATTGATAATATCATAAGCCCCAGGTACAGTGTTGAACACGAGTCTAATATCTAGTATTCAGCTAAATGCTTACCTGTGTTATCTAATTGTAATAGTTTTATTTATATTTTGTTAAGAATCTATATAATTAGTTTGAATATATTTTAAATTTTAATTTCTCATATATATCATCATATTTTTATCCAAATTTGTTAACATTATTTTACATAATTATTAAAATACCGTCGCTAATAATACATTCAATAGTATAATCTTCTTTAAATAATAAATAAAATAAAATTATAATGACATGAGTTTTTTTATAAATTATTTTATGTGGTACCAACATACATCTTTTTAATTTAATTATGATATCATTATATTTTTCTTAAGTTTAAATTCAAAATATCCTTCCTTTTTTAAGATATATCTATATCTATACTATATTATAAAATAAATTTCCGTGTCTAAATTTTAAGTTTCAATATTTACTTTCTCAAAATGCTCCCTATCTATTATATATTTACCTAAAATTACTATAATACTCTTTCTCTCTCCTTAAATCTCAATCAGTCATTTTTTTCTCATCCATAAATCATTTATTCATTTAATTCATTCAAAATATTTTTTCTCAAAAACCATACATCGATAAGTTATAAAAGTTATATGGGTGTTTTTAAAATTCCATGCTGTTTTATTAAAGATGTCATTCGATTTACTTTCGACGACTTTTTAAATCCGAGGGCCGAACCCGTACAATTAAGACATTTGGCTATCACATTCTATGACCTATCATACTTTATGACATATCACCCCTACCATCTCACCGTCGCAACGCGCAGGTACTTACTCACGTATCATTAATATAGATTTTTATTAAATATCCATATTATTATATAAGATTTTTAATCACGTTAATTTTCCGTTATAATATACATAAAACTATGGTGTCTTTCCGTATAATGGATTTACATTTTTGTTTTCATCAACCATATTTGTTCCAATGTGTGTCCACAACTACACAACTTTTGTTCCGTTTAGTTTCGTATTTTACATAATAACTTATCACAACTTTTGAAATTATTTAACATTGTTATTTTACATTTTAATACAACAACATAATTTAAAGTTACTTCGATATCATTCGGTTTATTTGTAAAGCGTCTATAAGTTAACCTGGATTGAACCCGGGTGATTAACTAGTATAATATAATATGTCTTTTGGTACTAATAGGTCTCGTGATATAATGTCGAATTAGTTGAGTTATAATTTGGCTATTAAAAAATTGACTTAAAAGGGCTAAAAACCTTAATAAAAAACAAACAATTTTTAAATATATATAAAAGGGAAAGATTAATACGTGATTGAAGAAGTATAGACCCTTAAATTAAGTTCAACTTTTAATTAGAGTCATTAGATCAAATAATAATATCATATACCTTATTTAACTTTTTTAGATTTAAATTTATTTTAATAAATTTAATTTATTATTATTTTTTTATTTAAGTTTGTAAACATTATTAATTAATGTTTTTCATGATATAATTATGGAAACTTATTTTTTATATTTTATATCATTTTTTATCATTAAAATTAGTTTTGATTCTTTTTACAATAAAATTTTCTTTTTTTATTGTAACACGTTTTTATCAAATTATATTTTGTATAGTTATAGTTATTTTATCATATAACGAATAAAATTTGTTATAACGATTTTTTTATATAGGATTTTTATCATATAACGTTTTTATTAAATAAATATTTTGAAAACCGGACCGGATGTCAAACCGTCCTTCTTAATAAAGAACTAAAAACAAATATGGAGTAGTAAGTTATCACAATTATATATCAGAAAAGTAATTGTATGAAAATTGAAATGATATTATGCATAATTTTAAGTTATATTAACACAACACGCAATATATAGATCGATTGATAATTAAATTGCTTAATAATTTTAGTGTAAAACTATATTATTCGAGTAAAACGTTAAAGCACAAGTATAATGACAATGCAGACATATCTAGATGAATGAAAGACATCTAAAGAAACGAAAACCTTACTTAGCGAGACCTCTAATAGAAATTGTATGGTCACTATTATCCGAAATCTAAACAACCACGCGCTAATGTAACTTCATGTGTTTTTAGTGGTTTAATTCTTACCTTGTGAAAAATTTGTGAACTTATGATATTATAAAAAAATTAACATGTCATTAATTATATATGTTTCCCGCGTATTACGCGGGTAATAATTTAGTATAAATGTTATGAGAAAACTTCAATTTGAAATTAACATAGGAAAGTAACTAGGCGTGTTCGTGGTCCGGGTTGGTCCGGTTTTGACTAAATCTCAAATCAAACCAGGATTCGCAGTTTCAACTTATTTCAAACCAAACCGGACCAGGTGTGTTGTCAAACCAGACCAAACCAAACCATGTAAGCCGGTCTGGTTTGACCGGTTCAACGGTTTTGTGATTTCTTTTTTTTTTTTTCCTTTTTATCTCCAAATAATTTTATGTATATATATTCCGTATATATATTTTTTTCTTTCTTTTATTACTCAAATAAATATCACGAACACTATGATCTTAATATTTTTAATAAAAACACTAATAAAGTTACAATTATATTGTGTTTTATACTCACAAAATATGAAATATTAAAGGTGATAAAGGACTAGAGTCTTATAATTTTGATTATTGAGTGGAAAATAGTGGAGTAATGAAGATGAAAAAAATAAAAGAATAAATTAAAAATAGGAAAGAATGAAAGAAAAAGTATATTTATATAATATAAATAAATGTTTATTAGAATATCTTATAATTGTCTACCAATTTTTTTTTTTATAATATAGTTATAGTTAGCACGAATAATGATAAGTCATCTGAAAACGGCTCTTCTACTCAGAAATGAAATGTTCCAAATGTTCCTACCACCAGCAGCCCACGTTTCCGACCCGAAAGGAATTGCAAATGAAAGAAGAATCCGTGTGCACTATCCATGGAGTGGAGTGACTATTCTGAATCTCCTCTTCTCTATCTCCCCCTTTTTTGCCTTCGGCTATTACCGGCTGGCATATCTGAACTAAAATACCTGATAATATATTGCGCATAATACTAAAATATGTAAGTAGAATATCTTCGGTAAAAGTTGATAAATATGTGAAGTAAATATATTATATAGGGGTTGGATATTGTAAAACAAGTATTAAAGTAAAACAAATAAGACAAGATCTTGACCCTTAGATCATGATTAAATTGATGCACGAAGATTCACGAAGAAATTGATGCACGATGATTTTAATGATGCACGATGATTTTCAATGAAGCAAGACCTATTGTTTTATTTGTTTTACTTTAATAGTTGTTTTATTTTACCTAATATATATCTTTTGGTCCGGTCCGGTCCGGTTTTTGACGGTTTACGTTTTGCTCAAACCATAACCGGACCAAGGAACCCGGTTTTTCAAAAATTAAAACGTCTGACCAGGCTTTAACAACTCAATTCGACCAAACCAATCCAAGTACCCCGATTTGGTCCGGGTTTGACGGTTTGACGGTTTGATGAACACCCCTATGGGAAACCCTGGTGGCCTGGACCAAGTCAAGTCAGCAGTGAGTTTATGGATTTTTATTATAGTCGATATTGGACGTGTGAAATTCTAAAAGGACCATTTATGTTTTTGAACATTCTCTTTCAATATGAATGTTCTCGCGCGACTCTCAGTTTTGTGGAATGAAATATAATATATTTTATGGGGTTAACAAGTATGTATCTACCTGCATACTATCACCTAGATTTTAAGAGAGGGGGGGGGGAGATTTTATATTTATACACGTGATTAGCAGGGGAGAGATTGTGAGAAGGAATGCTAGAAGCAGGGTGCTTCTAGCGGCATAAACCAAGGTGTAAGGCAGTTCAGAGTGAGGCGTCATATGTCCCGATGCCGCCCTTTTCGGCCTTAATGCCGCTCGGAACATTGCCCTGAGGGGCGGCAAGTGCAAAAAAATTTTTTTCACCCGGATGAAGTATACTGCCTTACATATATATATATATTATATATATAGATATCTGATAAAGAGATCAAAAAAATGTTTCGGTGAGTTTTCTGACGAAATTTCTTCCACTTTCTTTCCGGTGTGTTATTTCCAGCTAATCTTTTTCCCCATTTCCTTTCTTCAGTAATGTTTTCTTTTTTTTGTTTGCAATCAGTAGATCAAGAGAGATAGATATAATAAAGGTGTGTGTGTTTTTCAATTGGCAGAAAGAGAGAGAGATAGAATGAAAATTGTGTGCGTGTGGGTGTGTTTTTCAATTGGCAGAGAAAGATGGATAGAATGGAGATTGTGTGTGCGTGTGTTTTCTTTTTCTTTTGTTAAATGTAAATATAATAAAAAAATAGTTATATATTATATATATCTATATAAATTATATCTATAAAAATCGTTTGAAAAACAAAAAAAATATAAAAATAAAAGGAGGGGAGCCCCAAAAGGATGCCTAACTCTAAGAAAAATAAGGGACATCTCTTTTGGGGAGCCACAGCCACATGGCGAAAGTCGCCCCCATATAGGGTGCCCCAAAGTCCTCTCGCTCTTAATAGTCTTATACCAATCATCAATAGATTGATTGATATATGGTGGGACCTAAGACTTTGAGGTTTTTGGTTCAAATTCTGGTGTGAGCAAAATGTTTTCAGGAATGGAGACAGGGTTTTCTTATTATGGGTTTCCTCTAGAATTGGAGTTGGATATATAAAGAGGCATGTCAGTAAGCCCAAATTTACCGTTAAAAAAAACTAAGGTGTAATATTTCTTATTTACAAATCTAGTTTTTTTAAACGATATTCAATATTAGTGACATCTTATTATACATTGGTGAAATATTGCATATACCATAGATTAAGGGTGTAACCATGAATTGTTACATAGATTAAGGGTGTGACCATGAATTGTTACATGTGATGTAATAAAAGAACCCACATAACGTATTATTTCGAATAGTCAAACTCGTAAACTCAAGTAAACCTAACATATTATATAACAACAAAGAACAATGGTCGGTTGACACTCACAGACTACTGTAGCAGCTACATTAACCTTTTTTATTTTTGATTATCAAATATCTTTTTTTCCGAAACAAAAAAACCTCCTCCTTCAACATCTCTGCTTTTCTTTTTCTTATGTGAATCTCAAACAATCTCTCTCGTTTTTTTTTTTTTTTTTTTTTTTTTTTTTTATGTCAATCTCACACAAAATATTTAGAACCCAAAGCCAATGATGATGAAGATGAACCGTAAGCTGTCACTCGCGCTATTGCTTCTGATGAAGACGACGACCGCCACCATTGATGAAACGTTGGATGATGAGGTTAGTATAATTAAATATTAAATATATGCAAATGTTTATATATAATTCGACACTGAATGAAGGATAATAATTAATCTTCTTAATTTATAAGCCTAAAATCCTCATAAATCATAGGATCATAAAATGTTAAAAATCAAAATGTAAGATTATGAAAGAGATTAAGGATTGTTTGGTAGAAGAGAATCACAAAAAATTAAAATTTAATATAGAATGAAAATTATAATAAAAAAAACAAATATTTGAAAAAAGAATAAATTATGTCGTTTGGTATAAACAACTAATGAATGTAAGAAAAATATAAACTAATTAATAATTAGCAAAACCATTGTTTTTCCATTCATGACTTTTTTATTTTTCATTCTATTTTCGGTTCAATCAAACAATGAGAGTGTTTTCATTTTTTCCTCTTATTTTCATTTTATGGTATCAAACAACCTTTAAATGGAATCTACATATCATCTTTACATGGCTTTATAAGATTTTTAGACTAGATTAATACGATTCGTTAGCGAATCTCGACTCGGTTGCTGTTTGTAGGCTTGGTCTAGTTACTATGTCTTATTTTGTTTGCTGGTCTTTTTGGTTGGTTTGTTAAGCCCCGTGACATTGGAAATGTGAGCGCCGGATTAGAAAATACCTAATAAGAATGCACTTGAGCACCTCAGATTAGACAGAACACCACAAAGTGAAAACCGCTTACTTGGCTTTCGATGGTTGCAAAGTTTTTCACTCTTTTTGTAGTCCTTGCAGTTAATGTTGTGACTTAGGTATAAAATAATTGCTTTGTATTTTTCTAAAACTTTGTATTTATTTTTTAAGCAACTAGCTTTTTGAAATTATGTTGTTTAAAAAAAAATAAAAAATAAATAATACAAAGTATTATTTTCCTTGAATGAATACACACTCTTTGTTGGACTTTTTAATCACGAGTATCCACCACTCATTTGTCTTCTTTTTAAAACGAATCCCAACACAAAGTCAAACACATCTCCTGATCATCTCTTTGACCCAGTTTCCTCCTCCTCCTCCTCTCTAATAAATACCTCCCACTCTCCTTTCATTTCATTTCTCCCTTCAAATTCAACCTTTTATTCTCCAAATCCATTTTATTCTTAATAAATTATATATATATATATACACACACATACAAAATGATGTCCGTCAATTTCGCCGGAATGCAAACCGCCGGTCACCACAATGCCGTTTTCCAGCTAACTAACCACAACTTCCCGACTCCCTCATCTAAACTTACTCCACGCGCCGGTCACGCGCGTTTCAGACGCGCCCCGTTATCAACCTCCGATTCTCACGGTCCATCAACCTCTACACAATCCGCACCGCCGGTTATTTTTAGGTCAACGCGAGAGTCAAACGAAAGTAATTATACGACGTCGTCTTCGTCATCTTCTCGGTCAACGACTGGGTGTTCAGGAGGAAATGAAGAAGCAACTGTATCAAACGGAAAACGGTTTTCCGGCTTAGGTATTGTAGCTCCGGCGCCGGCTTTTTCTTCAAGAAAACCACCGCTTCCTTCTGCTCACCGGAAACGGTGTCGTTCTGATCGTCCGTCTGTTTCTTTACAAACTTCCGGATCCGGTTGCCATTGTTGCAAAAGAAGGTACGTGCGCATTTTAGCAAACATCCATCATTCTTGCTATCTTACGCCTCACATAATTTTTTCTGACTTTTTTATTTCATTTTTTTTTCAGGAAAAGTATATCAAAACGTGAAATTAAAAAAGTTCCGATCACCGGCTCTAAAGTGGCAAGTATCCCGGCTGATGATTATTCTTGGAAGAAATACGGCGACAAGAGCATTATCGGATCTCCTTATCCTAGGTAATTAAATTCACAAGTTATTGAAAATGTAAAATTTTAATTTTTAACAAATTTTAAAAAAGAAATTATAATATTTAACGGTATATAAAATAGTAATAAATATATATATAGATAGATTATAAGATAGTTATATTAATTATTATTATATTTGTGTAAATGTGCAGAGTGTATTACAAGTGTAATAGTGGAAAAGGATGCCCGGCAAGGAAGAGCGTGGAAGTAGCGATGGACGATTCAAAGATGCTAATAGTAACATACGACGGAGAACATAGTCACGCGCCGTTGTCGTCGGTGATAGTGACTGGTTTGACTGGATCAATGGTACAGTCAAAGTAAAGTAGAGATGGATGGGGACATGTGTTAGGGGCACAAGTTTTCATGGTCAATTGTAGCAGGCCAACGAATATTAAGTAGTATGACTTTTAGTTTAATTTTTAATTGTTTTCTTTGTTAGAATTTTATCATTATTTTTCGTAGTGGGTGTGATTTTTTGTACATTGTTGAAAAGAGATGCCCCTCGAATTATGAAATATATATTGGACAGAGACTTTAATTTTTGTCGTCTATTTTGGTGCTTAAAGTTTTATTCTAAGGTATCCAAAGTCAAATTGATTAAAAATATAAAATTAATTAAACAATGAGGATGTTGAAAATGCCGATACTATAGATACAATTAAATTTAAAAAATATAGAGAAATATATATAAATGAATCATAACTGTCTTTTTGTGGAGTATATTTTAATATGAAACACATCAATTGATCAAAGCATCTTTAAAATCCACTATTTTTAGATGGTTATACGTGTATCTATCAACCTGCAGATAAAAATATTACATATATATGTTTTGTAGAAGTTTAATCCACGTAATAGTTTGTAACTTGTAAGACTATCTTGTTCAAATCATTCGTAAATGGAATTCAACTTATACATTTGGCCTGTCCTAAATCTTAATTTTGTGGTTTACAGATAGTGAATATATGTAGTTTTTTTTTTTTTTTTCTTTTGAAAGTTGTGAATTGCTCTCAAATGAAGGAAGATCTAAATAAGTTGTGTGAACCTAGACCGAATATGTACGAGTTGCCTTTGTAAAATAGATAGAAGATATAATAAAGATTTACTTGGCCTCGGCCAAGTTTTTTGATGAACTAGATCTGTAGCCATGTTGTGTGCATATGTTGTGATTTTTACGATGTCGTCTGATTCTAGCGCATGTAACATAAGAATGTCTCTATAGACGTAACTGAACAAACAGAACATTACGGGTTACCCGTTTCTTGTTAATATACAATGGTTAACCGGAGTCCGGTGATGGATCAAACATATCATCTTGTCTAAACATTTGAGAAGAATTAATTTGCATAAAACTAGTTACACTATGTTAGATATTATTTGGAATATCTTTGGTAGAAAAAGCATATAGCTTTTGATATATGTTGTGTCAACTTTGTTTGGATAACTAAAAATATGTTTCCACCTAATGTGAATGTGTGATAAGAACATATGATAAACATAAACATATAACTAAAATTAACATTGGATGACCCGAAATCATGAAGCATTATGAAAAGATATAGCAATAAAATAAATACGTCAATCCACTATCTTAATAGTGCACCAGAATCATCAAATTTATATAATCTTATAAAGATTATCTTATATACAAATTACAAGTGTACATTTGATTACTCTACATGATTCTTGATTCTTTCTACAAATATTATTAAAATCGAGTTAAAATCATTTTATTTCTATTATAGTGAAAACACAAAGAAAAAAGTGTCAAAGGCGATTAATAAGTCAATGGATCCGCGTTAGACGTCAATGGGTTAGTTGTTCTTACTTTAACTTTTCGAAAATTACAAGAATACCACCAAAGAATTGTTGTGTAAGATAATGATGGGGTACATCATTCACTTTTGGTCGTATACCACCAAAGAATTGTTATATCAACCATTTGGGTTGATAGCCAAGTATCCAATTAAGTCGGGCCCGACTATGTTTATTCCGGATGCACAAAGTGCATGTTCAAATCTCTGACCGTAAGCATATGGATTTATTCCGTTGTAGTGGTATTTTTGGAGGTATTTTGCAGGCACATGGATTGTGCGGCCTGCTCGTGACGTAATCAATGTGGTTCCAGGGTACCGGGGTATTCCCTCCAAATTTCACCTTTTGAATATATTGTATAATAATGTAAAATACATTGTGTGGTGTATGTAAAAAAAAACAGTTCTATAGGGCTCATCTCTCGTTACATATTGGGATGTCCTTACGAATGAGGTGGGGCATAGGGGCTTTATTTATCATTTAGTTAGTTTCCTCCAGAACGTTGGTAGACTTCCACCGCCAGTCATTTCGGATTGACTGTGCTGGTGATGTGGTCGATCTCTACTAGACGATGAAGAGACAATGTTGTTGAGTCGAATCACCACTGCTGTTAAAAAACATATATAAACATTGGTTTATAAAAAATTGAAAATTATGAGTTTTGCTGCATCTTTTCTGTAAAGCAATCTACTTGGTTTTTGCTTTGAATTGCATACAAGAAAATCTTAATTAAGCTAATTTCAAGTAGACTCATTTGGAACCTTTATTCCCCTCTGCTCTTCTTTTCATGTTACTTTTCTTTTGTTGCTTTTGTCAATCGTTATGGACAACTCAAGATGTGATCAAGTGCTGCAAAATAAAAGTGGATTCTACCTTTTATTATGAAATTAGTAATTTGTCGATAAATGTATAATATTTTTGAGGATAGAGAATAATGGTTTAATTCCCAAAAATTTGATTATTCATATGTTAACATATTTTTCACATGATTTGTTTTTGAAACAATTTTTGCCGATACCTCTATTTTCATTAGATGTTTTTTTTCCCGAACATTCAATCGGTATATGACATCGGAGAAACGTCATCGTATAATGGTGAAGCCTTGCACGTATGCTAGACAACGAGATGTTGACCATGAAGCCGTTACAAGTATTCAAAGAGAAATTTATCAAAGTTTTGTCATCCCTGATGATCAAATTCAAGATCTTAGATAAAACCGGGAGTGCCTCTGACCAGCTGGGTTGATCTGTTATAAATAATTACTTTGCTTCAATAAATTGAGTGAGGTTTTTTTTTTTCCAAAGAAATTACCATTTAAGCTTCTAATGCTAATAAATTCAAGTGTCGATAATGTAATGATCTCAATTTATCTAAAATAAATCAATTTAAGCTCTTTAAGGGCTCTACCAAGTCCTCGTTTTTTTCTTCTAAAAAATCAACATTCAAAAAATGTGTGACTCGTGAATCTTGAAAGATTTAATATATTTTTTGTTTAAATTAGGTCTACATTAAATAGTCTTCTCATTGAATAAATCGTCAATCTAAACACCTCGATAGAAACCCCTATCACATGGATATCTGAAGGTAGAAACTCATATAAGCTTATTATGAATAGAAATTAATTATAGGTGACTACCCTCAAATATGTTTAGAGTAAAATTCAAAAATATATATCATTTCTACTAAACCTTTTGATGATAGTTCCTTCCCATGTATTTAACCATTCAATTAAGTTTTAATTTATGGTACTTTGACTCATTAAAGAATACCCGATCTGTATTTATAACAAAATTTATCTGAATAATGTTCAATTATTGCATAAATGGAGATAAATAAATCTAACCAAATGAGTATAAGTCAACTGGTACTATTACTATTATTTTACGAAGCGCGTAACCCGACCAGGGAAAAAGTGTAACCCGACCACCCACTATTAACGGCGACGTCGCCGCAAATAGTGGGCCCCCTCTGTCAGTCAACGTTTGTGAGGAGACCGAATCACGTGGGTGTGGACCCCACTATTAGCGGCGACATCGCCGCAAATAGTGGGTACCCCACTGCCGTGATGCATCGGAAATACTGTGCGGGGGTCACATAGGCTAACGCAGTTGACTATTATACCAAGCTTGTTGGCCAGGAGGATATGGAACCACACTTTACTCATCCAATGATCTCTGGGCCGGCTTCTTCCATAATAAGAGGTTCGCAGCGCCGATAACATTCGGTTGCCCTCTGTTTGCCCAAACATTTGCATGTACCCATCGAGGTCAGATTCATACTCCGCGAGCATCTGTGTACGAACCCACTCTGCACCCATCTCCTCATCTAGCCCCAAAGCTACAACGGTAGCTCGAAATCCACAGTTACCGTCTCCTTTTACATTTTGTGCGCCTACAACGTACGGCCTTAAGTACGATGGTATTTCACCTAATACCCAAGCGTAATTTTGGGAAAGACTGGCGTTATACGGTTCCGCAACATACCCAACCCAACTGGCCAATGACTGTGCCTCTGACTCTGGATCTGACACCAGCTCCTGCGTCGTTTCATATATGGGTGCATTTCTAGGTTGTGTACGTGGTGGCCCGAAGATGTCATCAACTAAGTTGGAAGATGGTTGGTCATAGTTGAGCCAATGGTCTTGGGACGTTTCGCCGAATCCATATAATTTTTGTGTCACATATGGTGTTTCCCCGACCCCGTAGGATTGGGACGGCTCCCCGAAAGTATATATATCATCTAGACCTGGATATGGGTGCAGGTTTCCGAAAATGTCAGGATTATCTTTGACCGATTCTGATTCAGGGTGGGATTGATCCTCGAACAAGTTTCGTTTCTCGGGATAACGACAGAACTGGGACGCCTCGTACATACTGTGTCTGGCGGGCTGCGCAAGTGGGGGTTTGTTCAAATTTGGCACCTTGTATTCCCTCGGTCGACTGGACTTGGATTTTCGAAGCCCAGGTGGGTTTTTGTTGAGATCCGGCACCTGGGCCATTAGTAAGAATCAGTTTCCTAAACTGAGGTAGGTATATATACTGTATTTATTGAATTAGACAAATAATTTTTTTTATGTATTATGTATATCTTTGGCGGCTTTTGTTTCGAGCCGACTGGTCTTCCGCGTGTGGTCTTTTGAATAAGAGGATCTTTCACTTGTGTCTTACCGGGCTTAAACATGTCTTTAATTTTTGATAACCAATGTTTCTTTTGGGCCTTGGGTTGCTGATCCAAGAAATTCGTAAGACCATCAACGACTTTATGGACATCGTCTTCTTCGTCTTCGTCTTCTACGCATGTCCACGGTGTTAAGTCAAGCTTTCTCCAAAACGGGTCTATGACATGAGGCTGTATACGAGTCCCTGCATTTTTTTGATATAAATAAATGTTCGAAATTATGTCCTTTGGATGATAAAATACAAGCAATAAATCGTACTAACTGCGCTGCATGTACTCGGCAACCTTGTAGGCACATGGTAGCCCGCAACTGGACTGAACCTTGCACCCGCATTTTTTTACATGTCTTTTAAGGACTTTGTCTAAGCGTACGATTTCATCAACCATGATGTCCAAAGCTTTAAGTGAAACCTTTCCCAAGAGGTCCTTCATACAGTTGTAATTATGTTTCCCCTTCCGGGTCCCGTTCCTTAACCCAGTTGGCCCCCTATTTCTGTTTCTTGAGCGATCAGGACAGAATCAACACTTTGCAGAATTCTAGTAAATGTGCATTTCCCCCTCAATTCTTCCTTCAGTAGGTGGTGCTCGGCCTCCACTCTGTTTGTGGTGTGGTTTTGGTAGTTGAGGTGTTCATCGACCCAACAGGACACAAACTGCTCTCGGTATGGGGACAACCAATTATCGGTCAGGTACTTGTAGACGCCTGGGAAACCTGCAAGTTTTTTCTTTAACTCCTTTTCGTTTGACTTAAACTCGTCAAAAGTCCGAGATTGATAGACTTTTTTCCATCAGTCGTTAAGCCTGTCAATGTTAACATCTTTCTTCATCCGCAAAGCCGGTTCGCAGTGCTTCATTATGTTTTGCCATATATGGTACCTACACAGCAGTTGTTTCGCTTCTGGCATAACAACCTTCAAAGCTCTCATCAGGGCCAACTCCCTATCAGTAAGAACGACACGAACGGCAAAGCTATCAGCAAGGGTGGACTTGAGACATCGTAACACCCATTGATAATTCGCCTCCCGCTCGTTTACGATAAACGCATACGCTAAACTGAAGGTCTTCCCCGTTGAAGTCACGCCGACAATCTCAACTAGCGGCATGTTATAGATGTTGGTTTTGTACGTGGAGTCTATTTCAATAACCCAGGGGAATGCGCGCCATAGGGTCATTGATGTTGGATGAATGAAAAACAGGTTCTCCAAGCGTCCATTTTTGTTATTTGTGGTAAACTGGTAAAAGTACCTTTTCTCCTACAACAGTGAGAACATTACCTGCGAAAAGTGACCAAGGTATAGTAAATAAGTCAATTCCAACAACGTAGTACAATATAATATTTAATGTTTGTACCTGCATTGGAGTACGCCCTGCTTGGCCGGACCTCCGTCTCGCTTTCAGGAAGTTGGTAATGTCTCCTTTCCGAGTCAGGTTTCCCGGAAATTCAAGTTTGAGGTTTACCAGGATCTGGTGTGGGTACAAACCTCGATCCGATTGGGTCCCCACATATTCCTTTTCTTCATCCGTCATCCGTCTGGCGTATGCATTCCCTTGCAGATCGGCAGTTGGATCATGATTGTGTCTCCAATCCTTGACGGTTAACCTCCAACCACCATCACGCCCAGGGCGGCCTATTAAAGTGAAGGGACAACCTATCTTACTGGACCGTTTAGGTGGGCCAATTAACCTTGCATCGCGCGCTCCACCGTGGTGACATATAAGTGTCACTTTATTGACCACCTCTTTTGAGTTTTTGTTCATTCGCCGTATGACTAGAACATAACCAAATCCATTGCTGTTCTTTGAGCCCACTCCGTTAATTCTTCAAAGGAACCGAACACCTCATCAGTTTCGAAGTCCCCAGCTTCGCATTCATATTCACCGTCTACATTAGGTTGCTCAAACACATTATCCGGCACTTCAATACATACGTTTTCTGGGTCTCCCCAAATATCCTCCAAACTATCCATCTGAAACAATTCAAGTAAACATCAACCACATTAACTTATTATTGATGTCCATACTATATATATATTTACACATACGTATAATATCTATATCTATATTCATAATACATATATATATATATAAAAAGCTTGAAAAGGAAAAGATACACAAAACCAGCAACTACAAATATGTAATGAAAACGATGATTCCTATATATGTATATATATATATATATATTTACACATACGTATAATATCTATATCTATATTCATAATACGTATATATATAAAGAATAAGATTGAAAAGGAAAAGATACACAATACCAGCAACTACAAATACGTAATGAAAACGATGATTCCTATGTTTGAAATTTTTTTTCAAAATACACAATGATTCAGTATGAAAACCACGACTTTATGGTATTGCGTATCTTATTACTTGCTGTTTTTTTCAAGTGTACGATATGCAGTTGGACATTCCATATATATATAGTGTTAACATCTTTTGAAATCGATGATTCCTATGCGCTAACATCTTTTTATCCTATTGAACTACGTCAAAGAACCATTCCCGATATGTCATAAACCATTCCCAATATCTAATGCCAGACAAACATTACAGACTGACATGGCAGTGCCACGTCATCACTATATGTAGTTGGACATTCCATATATATATAGTGGGACCCCCTATTAGCGGCGACGTCGCCGCTATTAGTGCTGACGTGGCACTGCCATGTCAGTCTGTAACGTTTGCCTGACATCAGTGGTCGGTCGGTGTCGGGGGTCCCACTATTAACGGCGACGTCGCCGTTAATACCCTGGTGGGGTTGACCGTTGACCTGGTGGTGTTAACCAATGCCTCCATGCAAAACTTTTGAGCATGGGTTCAAAATTCAAACCTTGCGATCCTTTTGACCTTTAGGTATCTAAATAGATGTTTCAGCGGCGCAATAGCAATGCGAGTTGTGAACTGTACCACTAAGGTATCGAGAATCAAAAAGTTTCCTCCATCTATTTTTTTTAGACGGATAAATGTAGATGGTTGAAAGTGGCCTTATGTATTTAATTCTCATTTAGTTGTTTTTCTGATAGACTATAAAATGGAGAAAAATAATTGGTCCAGTTATATATTTGTTGATGAAATAACACATCTAAGGATTCTTATCAAAAGGAAATTATAACGGTTTACATGTCAAATTACATCATCTAGATATCTCTTCTCTTATATTAATAAAATTATTTTATTTTAAAGAACACTTCTTAATATACAATCTTGATATTTTTATGACATTATTAAAAAAATTAAATTTAAAAGTGGACAAAAAAAAGAAAAATAAAAACTTATTTAAGATATTATGACTTTAAAATATTTTTAATAAATTATAATGGAAGGTTTGTATTAAAGTGAGAAAGAAATTTGTATCAAAATATGTTACGTTTTTTAAACAAAATGTAGGCTTAACATCTTTATTAAGAGCCCGCATAATATGAGGGTTAATTAACTAGTAAATGTTAGAATAATACTCCATCCGTCCCACTAGAAGTGTCTTGTTTTGAATTTTCAAAGTTTAACTTTTACAACTTTGACCATAAATAACTTTCTTTATGTTAGATAATATTTGATGAAAGTTATATGAATTGATTGTGTTTTATAAGTGTATTTTAATGATATAATTTTCATCAAGTTTTATATAATATAAAAAAATATATTTAAGGTCAAAGTTTAAAGATTAAGACTTTGAATATTCAAAGTAAGACACTTATAATGGGACGGGGGAGTATTAATTTTTGACTAATTTGATATATTCATGTGTACAAAAATTTGATATTGACACATGGTATTCCTTCCTTGATATTGATCTATCATGTATCAGAAGAAAATCATTAGGTATATTTACATAAGCTTATTATCATGTATCAAAACAAAATTATTAAGTATATTTATAAGCCTATCAAATTAATCCCAGTTGTAAAAATAAAAGCTAAAATTGTCAAACAGTCGGAATTCGATTTAATTTTTATATGAGCTACCTTTTTGACTTCAAAGTTATCATTGGTTTGTAAGTATTTTCTCTTGACTAGTTCATTCGGGTCTTTCAAACGGCATCTTGACCACTTCAATTCTTTAAAAAGGAAACCGTATAGTATGTGTTGTACTTTAATTCGATGATTTGATCATCAAATATTATACTCAAAATAAATTCTGGAATGATGTCATGATTTGTATTTGTAATATGTATTGTAGATAATACAAAAAATATTTTATGATTGTGTAGTATTCTCACAAGACCCGTTTTGAAACGCATACGATTTCCACAAAAATAATAGGTCCATTATTATGATTGTTTAGTATTCTCACAAACCTATCCATTAACAATTTCAAGGAAACATAATCACATGAATTAATAATATGTGGGTGTAGCCTTGTAGACAGACCGTATTAATTGGAACTTATAAGTAACGTGCGTTCCTAAAGTTACTAGCGTTAACATCCGATTTGATGATTCATAGAACATGATATATATATACTACATTTGAAGCTAAACATGCAATTATGCAATCATTCCTAGCTGTTTCAAGAAAAAAAACTCTTGGGTACGTCTTATTGCTCAATATTACCGGTATTCCACAGCGTTGATTTTGTATATATTATCAACCTGTCCCACATTAGTATGAGATAACAAAAAAAATAAAAATAAAAATGAGTCCTCCTATCATACTCGTACTTTTTAGTTGAATCAGAAAGATATTAAACTAGTCCATTGAGGACTTGAAGATCGAGTTTGTAACACCCGCCCCGCATTTGCCTACTAATTAATATAGCCTCTAGTTGTGTAATGACATGAAATTTACACATCTCCCTCCACGGTTTACGTTCTTATAACATTTATATAAATAATGTTTTTTATATAATAACTTTTTGTCATCATTACGTCTTACGTTCTTATAACATTTAAAGCATTAATATAGTTATTGCATATATTTTTATACATCTTTTTACTCTTTTGTATTTTTTATTGTTATTGCTACATATTTAATTGTATTTTTTAGATTTTGAGTTCGAAACATTAATTTGGGAACAAAACTTTGTCGTGTAGAAAGCGTATCCCGTGGCAACGCGCGGGTTACAAAAACTAGTTTATATTGTAGAACCACCGTATACAACATATAGGGTTTTAACAAAAGCAGATGCAAAATCTTGGAACTACGGACCTATTAATTTCGTGTTTAATAAGTATCACCGTATCAGAACCAACTTACCGTTTGTGAAGCCAACAAAACATCAACAAAGAATAGACCTAGTCATAACCTCGTATGGAAATGAAGAAACGTATTCACCAGGTGCTCAATAAAAAGAAACAAAATTAGAATCATTATTTAAACTCAACTGGAAAGCATTGACACGGACTCCAACAGAGACAACAGATAGATCCAAGTGTATATTTACAGAAATGGAATTTACATAAAAAAAATCTACATCACGGGTTACAAATTTAGAAAATTAAGATATTTGAGTATTTGGCCCAGCAGTATTTTTAGAAATATCGGACGATATGTGCATAGATAACAAACATACTATCCTGATGTATGCTACAGCCTACAGGAATAAAGAATCACAGATAGATACAACAAATAAAGTCGACGCTTGATGTATTCATTGTATTGTAAGGTACCACTTTAAGAATGCTCTTGACCCAGTGACCCTCTTTTTAGTTAAAAAGCAACCTGGTTACCAAACCCACTGTCAAAAGATTCATTATATTTAAAATTCCCCCACATGTGTTACACCACTTATGTTGATAGATAGATACAACAAATAAGTCTCCGTTGATTCTAACTAGGATAAAATACATCCTTTAGGCAGCGTTACATATCAGTATATGTTTGCTCAAGATTTAGGCCAAGATATTCCCCTCGATCCCAAGACCCAGTTATTGTCCTACTGAATTCAGAATTAAACTAAGGTGTTGAGAGATTTCTTAGCTAATAGAGATTTCTATCACATGGATTATAAACCATAAACATTTATAAATTGTTCCTCTGTGTGAGGCTATTTGACACTCTGAAAATCTATACCCGGATAATCATATATTTTCTTTCCCAACACTGCCTATCCAGATTTCGAATCCTAAGTGACAACTCAGTCTCTCTGTTTTGTACTTTGGTACTTCAATGCCGTCTGCGAGAATGGCCATTCATGCAGTGAGGCTAGCTCAAGTTTCAATAGCTAACTGCATTTGTTCTGAATTATACCTAGCTTCCAGTTTTACTAAAGTTAAAGTTGAGCTAGCAAATGTGTGAAGTGTGAACATGGCACATAGACCAAACTTAGTGTTCTTACCTGCTTATGGTGATTTGCACAAATAACGAATGTTGATAGCTAACATATTAGTGGACGGAAAGGGCATTTTTCAGCAACTCCATCTAGTGCAGGGACTAGGGAGTCAAATAAACCCCCTATATCTTAAAGAAGATCCTGGTAAAGAACTAATCACAGATTAAGAATGATACTTTCGCGGTATTGTAAAACCGAAGAGTATCAACCTACAGTAGTAAATCTCAAATATTCAGTCATTGTCATGAGACAAAGAAGTGACCAAGTAACAATTAATCATCTTTCACATCATGGCTATTTGTGTCACCGATCAAAACGGTAAGGTGAAGCTTTGACCAGCGATTGCACAATCTCAAAGATATAAATTGCACTTGATTATCAAAATGGAAAGCTAAAATACTGTTGCAGTAGAAATGCTCAAATTTATGATTTTAATGCAGCTTAGGAGCTCTGTTAGTAATGTTTTCTGGTTACAAACAGCCAAACGGGTCAGCTAAAACAGAACAGTTCATGCTCAAATCTGAAGCTTACAAATAACACTAGATCACATAACGGGTACATGTAGCTAAAAAAAAAGGTGCTTATCCTTTATTTACATCACAAAGCAGACCCACTGTTCAGTCTCAAGCGACCATTACTATGTTATTGCATCAGAGGCTAGCAGGTGAACGACCACAATTCTTGGGATGATGACAACTAATACCTCATTGTATTGCAATGATAAGGCTGATTCTCACATTTACAAAAACCAAATCTTCATGAATGGATAAAGTATATTTACATAAATTTGCTACTCTGTGAAAGAGAAACTAGTTGGTAACCTTATCTTTATGTTTATTCCATATAAGTATGTAACCTGCATATCTATGTGTCCATTTATTAACCAATAAGGCTTCGCAAATTAGTCATAACTTTCAGTGAGAAAAGTTGAAGAAGTATATAGAATCTCAATTACACAAAGTCCTCATGAAATATAATCACGCAAACAAATTCATCATTCTACCACATTATGAACATACCAAACAAAGTTCACATTCATAATTCCTAAAAATCTGAACTCTATAGCTTCTCATTACAATCACAATCCTTCATTTATTTGATACATAAACTCAAAGTATAAGAAAAGAAAAAAACAAACAAACAAATTTACATACAAAACGAGAAGTGGAAATGTTACACGGGAGGTATATTAGAGAAAGAAAAGCCTTTATAACCTTTATAAGCATAATAAGCAATCCTTGTATAATAAAACCCTGGTATAAATAATACCCCTCCCAATATCGCAAAAAACACACCTATCATCACACATCACATAAATATTAGATACTAATTATTTAACTGATAATATTTAATTCGGATAATACATAAAATGAAAACGAACTTTGATCGAATTATCATTCATCGAAACGATCTACTACCAAAATTACGATTAAGGCTGTTCATCTACTTGAATGGATCCAAAGGGTAATGTAATGACGCCACAATCTATTAATGTAGTTTTTAAACGTCTTAGTTTTGCTATAAAAAAAATAAAAAATTAAAATAAACTCTCACCTATTGTAAAAAAATAGAAACAAACTCTGAAAAAGAGTATAATGAGGATAAAAAGAGAGACGTCATCCATGTAACCGTCCACGTCAGCCCCGTAGCTAATTTTGTACAAGAGAGTTGATTTCTAATTTTGATGGATCAAATTAATGGTAATTCGACAAAATTCGTTTCTATATTATGTAATTATCCTTATTTAATTTAAAAATAAAAGAATTAAAAGGGGAGGAAAATAGTTACCGTGAAGGGTGTCGCCGCCGACTTGATTGATGGACATGAAGATGCCGGAGATGATGCCGGCGATGCCAAAGACGAGAAGAGAAAGGGCGAGAGCGATTTCTTTGATGGGGGGACGGTGGTTGGTGTTATGTGAAGTGAAAAGGGAATCAGAATCCATCATTATATCTTCATCTGATATTGAGAATGCGTGATCTACGTATGCCATGCTTTATTATTATTATTATTATTTATTTGTATATATAAATATGATTATGATTATGATTTTTGATTGGATTTTTTAGGGTTTTGATGAGGAAAGTGAAAAAAGAGGAGGAGCAGGAGGGCGTAAGGTGTTTGAGAAGGTGTTGTTCTTTGAATTGAATTTTGGGGGAAGGCGTGTACGTGTACAACTATGATTTGATTAATTGTATTTTACGACTACTCCCGGTTCTTGACCAACATAACAAATATAAAATTGAGTTTTAATGAACATGGTATCCGCATAATGCGACAGCGAGTGAGTAATGACGGTGGTGGCGACATCTATTGGTGTAGATAAAAGTATTTGATTTAAAGAGGTTAGTAGAGATATTTTCTAATATAATGGACTAATCGTGTAATTTAATATTAAGGGTTGATGGTGATTTAATTTATTAAAGGTATTTTGGTCAATTTGCATGTCTCATTTATGTAAACTTTCAACATAGGGGTTATAAATTTTATATAGTATTATAGATAGGTAGATTGGTATTTAGATAGGGGTTATATTTCATTCCTGCTTGTTCTCCTGTTCGTTCATGCTTGGAGGACGAGTGCACACCACTAGGTGTGACTCGTCCTTCGTCAGTTTTTGGTCCGTCCGTCCCTACAGAGACGCAATAGGATTGCCCGTTTATTGTTTTTTTTAATCGAATACTAAAACTATTAAATATATTAAATTCGAATTTGAAGCTAGCCAATGTTACTTTTGAATGTTTCAAACGGTCACCTTAACCATTTATCTCCAAATTTTCCATAAAATTAAACATAACAACACCCATCTACTCCATTGAAAATGTCTAGGAACTTTAGCTCAATGGGGTGACAATTTCTTTAACGCGACGCTTAACTACTTGCCTATTAACTCGTCGGCGCCATCTCAAGTATCTCACACGTCACCATTCACACCACAATATTCACCCTACATACCATCACCAAGTTACCAAAACGATTATCAATACCAACAATGGTTATCCCAACAACAACACCCATCAACCCAACCATCACCATAAGTCGCACCCCAGCCACCACCAGCCGACGCACCCGAACCATCCCAACCAAAAAGGAAAGTCAAAAGAATGGCGAGTCGAAAATAGGGACCCGTAGTCGAGTCATTTATGGAGTCCAAGAAACCTTGGAGTGAGTACGAGATGAAGATTTTGACTGAGTGTTGGCTTGATGCGTCTAAGGATCCAGTTGTCGGGAAAGATCAAACGGGTGACAGTTTCTAGGGGACGGTGATGGAGAACTACAATGCACAAGTGGAACATCATAGACGACCGCATCAGTTGACGTCCAAATGGAGGAAAATTCGAGCTTCGGTTTCCAAGTTCAATGGCATTTGGTCCAAGTACGATGATAACCGAATTAGCGGAGAAAACGACTCCCAAGTGATGGAAGAGGCGCGATCCGCCTATAAAACCGAAGTGGGTGTCGCGTTTAATATGTATGAATGTTGGTTACTTTTGAAGGATAAGTCGTTGATTCTCGCGCCTTCCACTGTGGACGTTATAGGTCGTAATATGCAAAACAGGAAACCGGGAGTCCGGCCGAGTGATGAGCCGCTTAATGTTGAAAGTGATGAGGATGTTCCCGCCTATGAACCCGTCGATCTTGGCACCGAAAATGAACTCTTCGGGTCCGACACGTATGCGCGTCCGGCTAAAGCAAAGACCCCCCGGACTTCCGTGTATTCCGATGCGGGTTCAGATTGGTCAACATCCGACATCGCCGCCCGACTTGAGAGGCACTGTAACACCCGACAGAAGATTATGGAGTCCCAAAAGGAGTCCCCCGCTTTCATTCGCGAGGAAGAAACGAAACGGATGATGTATATGACCCTTTCTTTCATGGGGACAACCGAATTGGACAAGGAGGAGAAGAGGTTCATTAAAGACCCGAAGAAGAAGCTGATGGAAGAGTATGCTGGCATCATC
Source organism: Erigeron canadensis (assembly GCF_010389155.1). Taxonomy (NCBI): domain Eukaryota; kingdom Viridiplantae; phylum Streptophyta; class Magnoliopsida; order Asterales; family Asteraceae; genus Erigeron; species Erigeron canadensis. The sequence goes on from NC_057763.1 coordinate 6,150,554, forward strand.
CGAGGTCCCAGCGGTGTTTAGTTGGATTTTTAATGGGTTTAATGTGTTGTTTTTATAATTTTTGGACTTTAATATGTGTTGTTTTTAAATTTTCCTTTTTAATGTGTGTTGTAATTTTTTTTTTATATTTTTTTAACTTTTGTTAATGAAGTATGTTTTTTTTAATTAATTGAATGTTTTTTTTGTTATTGTTAATATAATTAGAAGTATATATATATATATATTGTATTTTAAAATGTTTAAAATTAAATAAATAGTGGGTCCTAGACTAGTCCTGACATTGTGGGTGTTTTGAAGGATGAGTGAAAAGCACTGTGAATACTCTTATGAGTAAACTTCTTTCTTCTATTTAGGTTGGAAATCTGGTTTAGTGTTAAATTTGAATATACAAATTAAAGAATTGCTAAGAGTTTGCATCTTCAACACATATTGGTATTACAATTAAACCGTTCTTAAGGCCATTCACAATTTATAGAAAATGACACAGAAGGGATGTCATTTCTCATTCATCTTTCATTAGAACACTGCTGTCATTGTCGAGAAATGGGCAAAAGATAGAATTGTGAGAGATGTAATCTCGTGCAAGAGTTAAATGTTGAGAGAAAATATAATTTTGTTTGTTTGTGTATAGTATTGTAATTGTATAGTATTATAATTGTAGTGACAGATGAGATGCAACAAAGTAGTGAGAGATAATAAGAGTGAGAAATGCTAAAGTATCCGTAAGACGACATATGATCTTAAAAAGGATAAAACAGATTAAAATTATGCCACAATCCATGGTTTGTACTTTCTACTTCTTCAAGAACCAAGCCATGATTGGGAATAGCATATTTTGTGAGACAATATTTTCCGAACATATAGGCTATTTATTAATCGAAATTTTTCAACCACCGTACGATATAGAATCGGATAATATCTACATAAAATATAAAAGAGGTTCATAGGTTTCAGTTTTCAGGCAGAATATTCAATAAATTGACTTGATCACAAAGGGAAATTGTAATTGGGAAAATTTTTCAAGTATTTGCCTTTGAATTTACCGGAAGGACTTTCCATTTTGCAGTCCCGATATCTTTCTCCAATTTCGATTACCTGCAACATATAATCATCAAATGTTATTTAAACATTATCAAAACCTAATCAACTAAGTAGTTACAGAGAACTATGTTTGATGTAAAAGGTAATTAAGAAAAAAGATGAGCCAATGGAGTTATTAATATGAGAAGAAAAGAAATTCCTAAAATCTAATATCGGATAACAGTATTTGGCAAATTAGGAGATTTGATTAGAATAGATCGGTTACCTTAGGCTTGATTGACGATGTTGGTAGATCTAAAAGGAATCAACGGGGTGGTTGATGTGTGATATGAGAGGCTTCATCAGAATAGACTTGTTTTCTCACCACCTCATCTTCGCCGCCATGACCACCCCCTATCCGCCGCTGCCATTACCACCCCCATAACGAATTCACCTACTTTCTTCAAATTCATACTTACCAGAAAATGATCCTAAAAAAAATGTAAAACGACGGTGGCTGGTGATGATTGTAGGTGGCGATGATTGGAGAGGGTTTGGTGAAGAAAGGGTTGGGGTTTGGTTTGGAGAAGAAGGAGGGAGAGACGAAATCAATGAAGGGTACGCATGTTGAAATGGTATTTGTATAAGGGTAATTTGAAAATATTGAAAAAAATGTTTAATTACTTAAAATTCTGATCCAGTCTATGTTATACAGAAGTATAGACATAAAAATATAGAAGTATAGACCTAAAATTGTTGCTTAGGTGATCTCGACTAACATCAAAAATCGTGGCAAACATATCAATCCAATTATCCGGTGTTTTAGCCCCCGTGAGAAAACTCTCATTTACATACTCAACACTCCTTCTCGACTTAGCACCCATATCAAATTTTGCTATTTTGTCTAAAGTGCTAAACGACATAGTTATCTCTTTTCCATTAACTATGCCTACCAACTTATTAGTCGCAGGAGTATCGCCACGAGTCAGTTTTAATGTACTTAACCACTCCATAATGCCCTCTATGTAAACATAAGAATTCTCACCATTAGTTCAAATTAAAGATTGTTTCCATCCCATTTGCTCAAATGCCTCGTACATTCCAAAACCCTTAAAATCCGACACATCAAGAAACCTTTCACCCAACAATTGATCATCTATGTTTTTAGCCTCCCCCAATTTTTCTTTAAATAACATTGCTTGCCATTCAGGAGCTAAATCACATAAGAAAGTACCTTGTCGCCAGTCGGGTTTTTCATTCTCAACCTCCATCTCCTCGCTTCTCTGAGGTGAGCTTTCCTCTTCTGATGATGATGACGATGATTCTTCAACCACGGGTCTCTTCTTCTTCTTTGGTGGTTGTCTGCTTGATGAAGTATCACCCTTTTTGGAGAAGCTTTTTATCAACTTTCCTGCTGCCTTCTTCATCTTATCAACAAAACTAACAACAAACAATGAACTTTAGCAAGAATTAAAGGATTAAAAGCAAAATTAATAAAAACTTGCAAAAATTCGAATTTGAAGCTCACTGGTATCTCGAGAAGTAGTCTGAAATTGAACAAACAATTATATGTGTTTTGTAGCTCTCGAAAAGTTATGCACTTTAGACCCAAGAATTGTTGAAATTGATGGAGAATTGATGGAGATATGGTTGATTGAATTGTTAAGGTTTATAGAAAAGAATTGGGGAAGAAAAGAATTTGAGAGAAAGAAAGTCGACTGGTATTGTATGTGTGTGTGAAAAGAAAGAGCATGTCCAATTCTGTGGCTACAATTAAATTTTTATATGATTTTCGGATTTTATTAATATAAAAAAAATATCTCGACCGACACCTAGCCTAAGTTACGCTGAAGGTAGCCGTAACCTACGCCCGTTGATTTATACCTGCCGTAACTTACGCCACATGACCCCGTAATCTACGCCCGTTCAAAATTTTGTAACTCCAAAAACCAACAGCTGTAAGCTACGCCGAATGTAGCCGTAACTTACGCCTGGTCAATTTACAATAGCCGTAACTTACGCTTATATTGGCCGTAACCTACGCCTAACTGGAAAATGACTTTTTGGCGTAACCTTAAGCGTAACCTAGGCGTAGTCAGTGGGTTTTGGGCGTAATGTCTCACAGCCCTTTCCAGGGCACCGTAGCTTACGCCCTATTGGGTGTAAGTTACGCCAAGGGTTGACCATAGTTGACTTTCACTGACTTTGGTTGACTTTCGATTTTTTTTTTTTTTTAACTACAGCCACAATACTTTTAAAAAGAATTTGCAATCATCTTAAAGATAAACCCCCTTCCCCAACTTAAAGGTACATTGTCCCCAATGTACACCCGAAATTAGAAATAGGTTAATGGCTCGACTAATTGCAAAAACGCTCACTTTTTCACCCAAACCGACCTTCCCCAACTTAATTCTCAAGCATAGGTGCTGAGAATTAAGTTTCTTGTGTGAATGTGCCATAAAAATACCAAAACAATTAAACTAAAGTTACGAAAAAGAGACATACCGAAATTGAAGATAGAAAACAACAAACAACGGGTTGCCTCCCGTTTAGTGCTAAGTTTAGTGTCCTCAGCCCGACATTACCTCGATTTGATTCATGCAAGATCATAAGATGGTGGACTTGAGATGAAGTTCACCATTTCCTTTGTAGAGCCATTTATGTCGCTTGCATCCAAATAAGGCTTCAAACGGTGTCCGTTGACCATTTGCTTCACACCATCCTTCGGATCCTCAATCTCTATCTCACCAAACTTTCCAACTCTTGTGATGATATAAGGACCCATCCACTTGCTCTTTAGCTTTCCGGGAAAGAATTTGAGCCTTGAGTTGTAAAGCCACACCTATTGGCCAACTTCAAACACTTTCTTCTTCAATTTGGCATCATGAACCGCTTTCATCTTGTCCTTATAAGTTGATGCGCATTCATATGCCTCATTTCTCAACTCTTCCAATTCACATAGTTGCAATTTCCTCTCCTTACCTGCATTCTCAAAATCCATGTTAACGGCCTTAACGGCCCACAAAGCTCTATGTGCTAGCTCAATCGAAAGATGACAACCTTTTCCATAAACCAACCGATATGGTGTGGTTCCAATTGGCGTTTTAAAAGCAGTACGGTAAGCCCATAAAGCATCATTGAGTTTAGTAGACCAATCTTTTCTATCGGGCCTCACCGTCTTTTGCAAAATTTCTTTGATTTGCCTATTGGAAACCTCAACTTGACCACTCGTTTGTGGGTGATAAGGAGTAGCAATTCGGTGGTTTATGCCATACCGTTTGAGAAGTTTGCCAAATTGAAAGTTTTTGAAATGAGAACCCCCATCACTTATGATGACACGAGGGATTCCAAATCTTGAAAAGATATTACTTTGCACAAACTTGCACACAACGGTATGGTCATTTGTTCTAGTAGCTATGGCTTCTACCCATTTAGACACATAATCTACGGCCACTAGAATGTAATAATTACCAAAAGAATTTGGGAAGGGACCCATGAAATCAATGCCCCACACATCAAAAATATTAACAACTAAAATGGGTTGCATGGGCATTTCGTTCCTCTTAGTAATACTACCTAATTGTTGACATCTCACACATTTCTTAACAAATTCAGCGGCATCTTTAAAGATACTAGGCCAAAACAAACCACACATAAGAACCTTATAACCTGTCTTTTGACCGCTGAAGTGACCTCCACATGCAAATGAATGTGCATGAGTCAACACATCTTGAATCTCCTCTTCCGGAACACATCTTCTCACCAATTGATCCGGGCCAACTTTGAACAAATCCGGCTCATCCCAAATATATTGCTTTGCTTGTGCCAAGAATTGTTGCTTCTTTCTCTTAGGCCAATGTTTCGGTATCTTACATGCGGACAAAAAATTAACAATGCTTGCATACCAAGGGATAACAGAAACGGTTAGCAAATGTTCATCCGGGAACGTCTCATTGATCTCCTTGGTTGATCCATCATCTTGAGCTTGAATTCTTGACAAGTGGTCCGCCACCACGTTCTCACTTCCCTTCTTATCTCGAATTTCCAAATCAAATTCTTGTAGTAGCAACACCCACCGAATTAGCCTTGGCTTTGCATCCTTCTTTTCCATCAAATGCTTAACCGCGCTATGATTTGTGTACACAATCACTTTGCTACCACAAATATAAGAACGAAACTTGTCAAGTGCATAAACAACCGCAAGCAATTCTTTTTCGGTGGTTGTATAATTCAATTGGGCATCCGACAAAGTTTTGCTTGCATAATAAATCACAACGGGTTTCTTGTCCACCCGTTGTCCCAAAACAGCACCAATGGCAAAGTCACTTGCATCACACATAATTTCAAAAGGCATGGACCAATTTGGTGATTGCAAAATGGGGGCTTCAACCAATTTTTTTTTTAAAACTTCAAAGGCTTTCAAACACTCATCATTGAACACAAAAGGTACATCTTTTAGCAACAAATTACACAATGGTTTTGTTATGACACTAAATCCTTTGATGAACCTTCTATAGAATCCGGCGTGTCCAAGAAAAGAACGGACATCCTTAACATTGGTTGGAGGGGGTAAAGTAGAGATAACTTTGATTTTGGCTCGGTCAACTTCCATGCCTTTGTTTGAAATTACATGACCCAAAACCGTCCCCTCTTGAACCATAAAGTGGCTCTTTTCCCAAGTTAAAACCAAATTAGTCTCAACACACCTTTTCAAAACCTTAGTTAACTCATTGAGACAATTATCAAAAGTTTGACCAAAAATTGAAAAGTCATCCATAAAGATTTCTAGGGAATCACCGACCATATCCGAGAAGATACTCATCATACACCTTTGAAAGGTGGTGGGAGCATTACACAACCCGAATGGCATTCGCCTAAAGGCAAAAGTCCCATAGGGGCAGGTGAATGTGGTCTTGTGTTGGTCATCGGGATGGATATCAATTTGATTATAACCCGAATAACCATCTAGAAAACAATAAAACTTCTGACCTGCAAGTTTCTCGATGATTTGATCAATGAATGGCAATGGGAAATGATCTTTTGAAGTAGCGGTGTTCAACTTCTGGTAGTCAATGCATACCCTCCACCCGGTGATGGGTCGAGTTGCAATTTGCTCACCACTATCTCCTTTCACCACTTGAATTCCAGCTTTCTTAGGTACCGTTTGTGTTGGACTTACCCATGTACTATCTGAAATTGGATAAATGATTCCAGCATCCAACCACTTTAGCACCTCTTTCTTCACCATTTCACGCATATGTGGGTTCAATCTCCTTTGAGCATCACATGAAGGTTTTGCTTCAGCATCGGTGATGATTTTGAGCATCATAATTGAAGGGCTAATTCCTTTCAAATCGGCAATTGTCCATCCAATAGCCGCCTTATACTCCTTGAGCACTTTTAACAAAGCCCTTTCTTGAGTTTCTTCCAAGTTCGATGCAATGATCACCGGTAATGTTTGTTCTTCTCCTAAAAATTCATATTTCAAATGAGATGGGAGCTCTTTTAACTCAACTTGTGGTGGACTTTCAATGGAAGGCTTGAGATGAGTATCAATATGATCCGGTAGACTTTCCACCAAATGAGTCCATGGTGGTCTACCTTCTTGAATTGCCATGATCTCCTAATCCTTCTCTTCCTTCTTCAATGTTTCACTATGCTCCGCAATTAACCTGTCAACCAAAGCACAAGACTCCCGTGTGTCCTTCTCATTTTCATGAGAAATACACTCATCAATGACGTCCGCCATAAAGCATTCGTCACTAACTTTGGGGTTAGGAACACTAGCAAAAACATTCAATCTAATCTTACGGTTGCCAAAGGTCATTTCAACCGTACCCCTTTTATAATCAATTAATGCATTAGCGGTGGCCAAAAAGGGTCTACCCAAGATAACGGTGGGTTGCCTAACATTACCGCTTGGTGCAAAATCAAGTACCAAAAAGTCTACGGGGTAGTAAAAATCCTCCACTTTAACTATGACATCTTGGACAATTCCCCTAGGGAGTTTGAGTGACAAATCAGCCATCACCAAGGTGGTGTCGACTTTTTCCAATGGTCCAAAGTCATATTGGTCATACAAAATACCCGGTAGGATACTCACACCCGCCCCAATATCCAAAAGTGACCTTTTCATTTTAAAATCACCAACTTGAATTGTAATCAAAGGTGCTCCTGGATCTTGGAGTTTGGGTGGGAGTATGCCCATCATAACGGCACTAACTTCCTCATTTAAAACAATTTTCTTTGGAAGCTTATGATGCCGTTTTTGGGTACACAAGTCCTTGAGGTATTTAGCATAAGCCGGAACTTGCTTAATTATATCAATAAGAGGTATATTGATTTTCACTTGTTTAAAAATTTCCCACATTTCTTCCTCATGGGGACCTCTTTTGTTAAGTGCCGGTCTAAGTTTTGGATCAATTAAAGCCAAAGGAAAAGGAATGGTATTACCCTCCATATCCTTTCCTTGTTTTTCAGAAAATTTACCATTAGACCTATTGTTTTCTACCTCCTTAAAAGACACTTTTTTACTTGGTTTAGGCAAAACAAATTCCGGTTCATGTTCACTATCCTTATTCTCATCAACATCCTCCACCACACCATCAACAAGTGATGATGGAGGTTCAACTTTATTATCATAAATCCTACCACTACGAAGAGTACTTACATTGTTTATCTCCACATTCTTGATATTCTTTGAGCCGCCACTTTGGTGTTGTGGATTGATCTTTGTGTCACTTGGTAGCTGCCCCGGATTCTTTCTCAACGCAGCCACATCCTCCGCCAATTGACCAACTTGCTTTTGCAAACTTTCAACCGTTTTGTCCCGAATCTCATTCTTTCGATCCATTTCCTTCAAATACTCCATAATCTCCCCAGTTGATACCTCATTACCTCCCAAATTCCCACCTTGGTTATTACCTTGTTGATAGTTCCTTGGGTAGCCTCTATTGAACCCTTGATTTTGGCCACCTTGATAATTTCCTTGGTTGTAATTTCGGTTTTGGAACGGTTGAGATGGTGCTCCACTGGTTTGGTTGTTTCCTTGAAAGTTCGGGTTGAGTTGGTTTGATGAATTCCCAAATCTAAGATTGGAATGGTTTCTCATTCCCGGATGATAAGTGTTGGAGTTCATGTCAAATGGCCTCTTTTCTCCAAACACTTGATTCACCTCTTCAACTTCTTCCGGGAGTAATGGACATTGCAAAGCCGTATGCCCAAGCTCATCACAACTCTCACAAATCGGGTATTCTTGAGAAACTTGAGCAACACCCCGATTTTCAGCTTTCCCCAACTTGGCAAACTTTCGCTCCAATGCCTCAATTCGATCTTTTGTTGCTTGATCACTTGTTGATGATGATGAAGCAATTGGATGCCTTGCCCTCCTATTTGATTGAGCTTGTCTCTTTGAATTCACACTCATCTTCTCCAAGAATTCCCAATCAACATCTTCGGGATTTGTCAAGAAAGTACCATTGCTAATAGAATTCACATCTCTTTTCTCTTCCGGTAACAAACCATCATAGAAAGCCGTGATCAACTCCCATTTAGCAATCCCATGGTGTGGACAAGTTCTCAACAACTCATTAAACCTCTTGAATGACTCATGAAATGTTTCACCTGATTGTTGTTGAAAGGTTCTAATGGAGGTTCTTGCATCACTAGTCTTTTGCATTGTATAATACTCATCCAAGAATTGTTTTTGCATTTTAGCCCATGTGAAGATACTACCCGATGGCAAAGCTAAGAACCATTGCTTCGCTTTATCCTTCAAAGTGAACTGAAACAAGACTAGCTTAACCTCATCCGGAGAGAATCCTTGACCTCCAATGGTACCACAAATAGCCTCAAACTCTGACAAATGCAAATAAGGCTCCTCCATTGCTTTTCCATAGAAACTCGGTAATATACTCAAACATTGAGGTCTTACTTCAAAAGCTCTACCCCTCAACACCTGTGGTACTATAGGTGAAGCATTAACGGCTATGGCGGGTCGGAAATGACTATCAACTCCTTGTGGTGGAGGTTGATAGTTCATGTTTGGAGCAGCTCGGTTACGTGGTGGGTAAATTGGGTGGTTTCCATGACGGTTGTGGTTTGGTGGTCCTTGAGGAAATCTTTGGTTAAATGGAGGTTGGTTAAATTGCGGGTATTGGCGGTTTGGTGGTTGAACATAATCCTCCCCATCATTCCATTCATACCCATCCGAATGGTCATCAAACCTCCCATCATCCCAATTAGCAACTCGATCATACACATCCTCCGTATACCGTGATCTATCTCCAACATTGGTTGGTGTTCCAAATCGGTGAGGAGTTGTAAAACCACTCCTCTCGGATCGGGGTGGTTGTTGATATTGGTCTTGATGTTGGTAGTTTGGTTCAAAGTTGGGTTCATGTTGAATTCCGGCGGGTTGGGTCTTTGGTGGAATGTTTCTTTGTGAATTACCGGGGTCACTCATAGTTGCACGGTGAAGTACTCGGTTTCTCCTAGCTATTTTCTCAATTTCCGGATCAAACAACAACGGTGACTTCTTCTTTGAATACCTCGTATGCATATACAAACAACCTGTAGCCTACACACAATGAACACACCTAGCGTAAAATTGAAATACAAGAATAAAAAGGAAATAAACAAACTAACAACTAAAACTAGACTACTTCTTTTTGGATTTTTCTGAAAATTTTAGCAAATTAAAAACAAACTTTAACACTTTGCACAGCGATTCCCCGGCAGCGGCGCCAAAATTTGATCGTTATCGTTGGACCGATCAAAAATATAAACTAAATACCACTAATTAGTGAGGGTAAGTCGAATATCGTTCCACAGGGAATCACGAGAAAGTGTTAAACAAGTTTACAAAGTTAATTAATCTAGGCATAAACTTAAAATCGATTGATTGATTGATTTAGTTAAAACTAAAAATGATTATGAACTTAACACAATAATTCAATTAAATAGGATAGACCATTCTCATGCACCCAATTATGTTTTCAAATATGTAATCTAACTTGTACTCATTGGAAATCACATAGACATGATTCGTTATAACGTTTGGATTGAATGAATTTAAGAACTAGATTAGTCGGTTATGATGATTCACGATAATGAAAACCGGGGAATTGACACAACTAGATATCTAATTCATTAACAAGATTACAAGTTCATAAGAGATTCTTCCAATAATAATTGATTAACAAGCATTTGAAATCAAAAGATAGATGAAATTCATTCAAAGTTATAAATTAGTAATCATTCAAATAATCCAAACAATATTAGATGTAAAAGACTAATGAAGAATTAAACATCTAATCCAATATGAGTATGAGAAAGATTGAACATAAATGTCTTACATAATTGTTCACATGAGAATGATCAAAAGAAAACCTAGCCTATCATCTTCATCATTGAATCTTCAATTTGAATTGTCATCTTCATGAATTGGTGATTTGATGATGATTTTGGGGTCTTCTCTATGTTAAGAACTGATATTGTGAGTGAAAATTATGAATGGTAACTTCTCAAGTCGTCAATTGAATGGTATATAATTGAAAGTTAATTAAAACCATAAAAATCGGGTTTTTGATCTGCAACTGGCGTAAGTTACACCCCTCCTGGGCGTATCTTACGCCCATGTGATTTTGCCTGGCGTAACTTACGCCTATCCCAGCGTAGGTTACGCCTGTTGTAAATTCCAGAATTCCAGATTTTGCTTCTTTGGCTCTTTCGACTTGTTCCTTGATTCACATTAGCTCCAATTGTCACCTATGGCCTAAAATCACTCAACAAATATAAAAACGCCCTACTTGTCTATTAACAAGCACAAATTAGTCCGGTTTAGCATCTTAGAATCATGCATTCTAGGCGTTTATCAGATATAAAAAGTGAGGATAATTTAATGTTAATGTGACTTAAGTAGGGCTAATGTGGCTTAAGTTGCCAATTAAAACGTTTTGTTTATCTATTATTTTTTCTTTTTTAAGTATTTTATGACATTATTTAGCGAGATACTTGGTCAAATCTTTTATTTAAGGATTATATAATGAATAAAAACTTTCAAATTTTAAACTTAATCACATACTTACTTAAGTTATTATCTAGAACAATGGTTATATATTATCAAATTATTTTAGCATTAAATCAAATATAATGTAGTTAAATAATTTTTTTTCTTCTCATCCTTAAAATTTTAAAAAATCTTATTTTACGTACCTTTTAGTTATTCATTTTTTGGAAAAAAAAATCTCTTCCAGATTATGTTGATGGTTTATTTATGAAATATATATTATATACTTTATTTTTGATTTCATTTGTTGTTGCATGGTTTAGACATTATATAAAAAAATAAGTTCATTGTTTAGTATTCAATATTCATTTATGATGTATTTTAATAAGTTAAATTTGAATACGTTCTTGCTACAATATTGTAGTCTGATCCTTCAAATTTGAAAGATGCATTATTTATTGTAACTGGACTTTTATGACAACGAATTATTTACCATGCAACGCATGCGTTTTAAAATAGTAGAAAATAAATTGATTAATAATAATAATAATAGTAATAATAATAATTAACATTGATTAATTTAATAATAATAAGAGAAAACTACGTTTTTCGTCCCTAAACTTGGCACGTTTTATATTTTTCGTCCTTAAAGAAAACTATTGAATGAGTGTAGCCAAGGCCGGTTATAGAGGTGGACAAAGTGGACAACGGGCCGAGGCCCTATTTTTTAGGGGGCCCGATTTTTTTTTTGTATATATAATAATATATATGTATTTAACTTAGCTCATTACAAATTATAACAATTAACCAAAAAACTAAACCATATAATTTAACTTACATAAAAAAGCTCACTTACACACCTTTTTACGGATGAAAAAAGTTATATATTTCAATCTTGGAATGTAGTTACAAGCTATTCTAATATTCTTGTAGACCTAGACTACTCTTTAATAAAGTAACAATATAAAATGCTATTACATCTTTTGATTTAATGTATAGAATGTATAAGTATATCCAACTTATATAATGAATGTATTGAACTATAATATTTTTTTGTTCCGTTAAATATAACTTGTAAAATGATATATATTTTTAAAGATTATCTTAATAATCCTCATAAAACTACAAAGTGATGAAATACGGATTCTACTAAATCTCTTTTTTAATATTATTTTTAAATTTTTTCGCATGTCATTGAGAATAACTTTTGTTATGTTTATTAATATACTATAACTTTTTTCATCATTTTATAAAAATAGTTTATGTAGATAGAACTTCAATAAATTCATACTCGACAACTTAATAACCTCAATAAAATTAGTAATATAAAGTCTAACTTAAGGGTCTTTTTTCTGACTCGTCCGAGGTCTATAAATTCTCAGGGACGGCACTGAGTGTAGCCAATATCAAATAATATAAAGAAACACAAAAATCTATGAACACAAGACGATTTATCGAACGAGACAATAAGATAAATGTACTATTAACACAATGAATAAATACAATGAAACATAAATATGTTATCTCTACCAATGTACTAAAATACGATTGAGGTTTTCCTTAAGTGACACATGACACTATATTTAAATGTCACATGTCTCTTTTATGAATCGATTGGTGCCATTTCTTCTCTTTTAGGCTATACTTAATTAAACTTATTTTTTCCTTTTAAGATAGCATTATTAAACAATAAACATTCATACTTTTAGTATTATTAATTTTAGTATTATGTTTATTATGATCATATATAATTAAAAATAAATACGTAAACTATTATTCAACATTTTCGATTATTGAACTTTATAAATCATCAAACTAACCTACAGTTATACTATAATGCCTTTGTTAAGTATATATTGTGTTATCTAGATTTCAATAAATATATTTGATAAGCATAAGTATCAAAAAAAATTGTAATATGTCTTTTACTCTTCTTTCAAATACGGTTTATATACTATTAGGCAGTTTTGAAATTATCAAAATGAAAAAAAGTGAAAAGAAAAGTGGAAAGGACGAAAAGTGAAAAAAAAAATTAACAAACTTTTGTAACCTTAACAGAGAAAAACTAACGTTGTTATCACGGGGACGAAAAGTGAAAAAAGTTACCAAGTTTAGGTTTTTTTTTTAGCTAGTTTTTCACTTTAAGAATAAAAAGTGCAAAATGTGACAAATTCGAGAATGAAAAATGTAATTTTCTCTAATAATAAATCATATGATGATGATCGATGAGATTAGGGAAGAAAACCGTTGAACACATGTAACGTGAGTCGCTGATTTCGGCTATAAAACGTGATCTTCTTCCTCCCTCCCTCCCGCACCGCCACAACTCTCTCTCTCTATATATATATATTTATCAGCTGAGCCTTAATTAGTTTTTGTCTTTCAAACTCTGATGATTTACAAAATTTTATTTTGCTACAAGAGTTACGAAGAGTAGATAATTAACAATTTGAATATCACACAAATAATATAATAAACTTATGTTGTATAGATTTGTAAACGGATTATCTCATGATTCCCGTAGTTATATTGGCTAGTTAATTTATTTAAGGTGGCATTGTTAATTTTAGCGTAGATTTGGTAGTTTACAAAGAATGAAAAATATAATAATTTACTGATGTTAATTTGAAATAGTTCAAATGCCACTAGAGGGGTTGACTCGAAGGGTTGCAGGCTCTACACGATGGATTTGGTACATGATACAGCAAGTATCATGGCAGAAGAAGATAGGAGAAGCAACTTGTCAGATGATATTATTCATCAGATTTTGTCTTTTGTTGACATGAAAGATGCGATTCGAACTAGTACGATTTCTAGGAGATGGAAGCTTATTTGGACTACATTGCCCCATCTTAACTTAGATACTTCAGAGTTCCGTCATTTGCCAAATTCGTGAAGCATGCACTATCTCATCGGAATAATAGTGCATCAGTTTCTTCAGTTAATCTAATATTCACAGGAGCACCGACCAGTTTTGCTGTCAAAAGTATTATAAAGTATGCATTCTCGCATAATGTTAAGCAACTGACTATTAGATGGGACGCTAAAAAGTCTTTTCAGTTCTCACACACTTAAAAGTCTCACTCTCACTGGTATGAGTGCAAGATGCTTCGTACTAGCAGAATTAGGTTGGGACTTTCCATCTTAAGAAACTTTGAACTTGACGAATATCGAGTTCCTTGGTGGTACAGATAAGATCATCAACCCCTTTTTCAAGTGTGTGAATCTAAAGAGTCTTAATTTAGATCGGTTATGCATGTCCAAAGTGGGGATATTCTTCATATATGCTCCACAACTTTGTAATCTTGGTTTCCAGCCATACGTGTAATATAGGAGTATGAGTTGGAATATGAGTAGAATAAAATGTCGTTAAAAATATATATATATATATATATATATAGAGGAGAGATTATTTGAGAACTCCTAAAAAAAAAACTCAAGAACTCCTCTACACCCTTGGATCAAAGAAAATAGATGGACAAAATTAAAAATAAAAAACTCCTCTCAACACTAGAGGGGTATTTTCGTCAGCTCATTTTTTTTCTCTCTCTTACTTTAATATAATTCTATCTAATTCACTAAAAAACTTTTATCTCACAAACCGTAAATCGTTAGACGAAAAGAAAAGCATGGGTAGTCTTAGAATTTCATCCTCTTTCATATGAGATGCGATTCGATATACTTTTGACGACTTTTTAAATTTCATTTTTTTTCCATCACGTTCATCTTACACATGTGTAAGTTGTACTTACCCATGGGCAAGTTGTACTTACCCCTAATACATCTCGCTCTAGGGTTTAGGGTTTGAAGGTTGAGGGTTAGCCGTAACCCTCGGGCTTCAAACCCTAAACCCTAGAGTGTGAACCCTCATCCTTTTTAGGTTTTTAGGGTTTAGCATTTAGGGTTTAGATTTTTCAGGGTTTTTAGAATGTAGCGTCCCCCTCGGATTAGCAATTAAGCTTTAGGGTTTAGGGTTTGAAGTTGTAGGGTTAGCCATTAGGCTAACCCTACAACTTCAAACCCTAAACACTAAAGCGTACCGTGTACCCGCTCTAGGGTTTAGGGTTTGAAGGTCGAGGGTTAGCTGATAGGCTTACCCTTGGGCTTCAAACCCTAAACCTTAGAGTGGGAACCCTCATCCGTTTTAGGTTTTTAGGGTTTAACATTTAAGGTTTAGATTTTCCAGGGTTTTTAGAAAGTAGCTTCATTCTCGGATTAGAAATTAAGCTTTAGGGTTTAGCATTTAGGGTTTTACAATGCGTCCTCATCTTTTTTGAACTTTATAAGTAACATACCCATGTGTAGGTTGTACTTACCCATGGGCAAGTTGTATTTACGCATGGGCAGGTTATACAACTCACTACTTCTAAGTCTTTCCTACACATGTGTAGGTTGTACTTACACATGTGTAGGATGAACGTGATGAAAAAAAAAACGAAATTTAAAAAGTCGTCAAAAGTATATCTAATCGCATCTCTAATGAAAGAGGACGAAATTTCAAGACTACCCATGTTTTTTTTTCCGTTTAACGATGTACAGTTTGTGAGATAAAAGTTTTTTAATGATTTAGATATTTTTTTGATTTAATAAGAGGAGAGAAAAAGAGAGTGCTGAACAACTTTTTTAATAATGACAGAGAGAAAGAGAGTGCTGAACAACTTTTTTAATAATGACAAACATGTACTTCCTGATCTTGATGAATGGAGGGCTGAGATTGGTTCTCGCGTTCTTTTTTTTAGTGGTTCTCAAAATAACTCACCCCTATATATGTACATATCATGTTATTGTTGGTTAGCTTGAATTCAGGAATATTGGGGGTAAATTGGTACTTAAACATCCTATTCACTCACGGAATGGAGAAAAAATAGGGGGTGGTGGGATGAATAAAAAAGCTAGAGGTTAAGGGAATCGGTTTATAGGAGGAACTAGTTGGAGACCCGTGTGAAACACGGAGTAACAATAGGCATTTTAAAATAACCCAAATTATTACGATAAAATATGTTAGAACAACTGAAAGTATTACTTTTAATTGTCGCTCTTGTCCCTCCCTACCACCCGTTGCCGCTAACACGAACACGATCACTGTGCGAGCATATATTTAATATATATACATAGATGATAGATGTACACATATATGCACAATGTCACAAACTTGTAAATTTTCAAGCATATATATATATATATATACCATACACAAATTAAATCACAAACATATATCTATAATCCCCATAAACCTATTAAAAAAATTAGAGATGACAACAATATTATGATCAGATGAGATCGATGATCATTATACATGAACGGGGCATATATAGCTTCTCCTTGTTTATCCAACTAACTATAGATTTGGAAGCTTGTATTATGTTCAGGTGTTTATTTATTATGGTCAAGCAATACATATATTCAATTCATAAAATTGAATCTGGTTATTTGCTGAGGATGCACAATATATATAAAATTAATGAATGCAATGATAACTTTCTATAATATGGTTTCCATATCATAGATATGAATGGAACTTAAAACAATAACAAAGCAAATCTTCTAGATAGCAAAACAGGAAAAACAAACATAAATTGAACGATAGAGCAGTTGGTTCGATAAACTTGTAAAACAATGAGAAAGGAAATAGTCATAGATATTGCAAAACTTCTTTGTAAACCACATTAGTTGTGGTGTTAGTGATGTTGTTGTGTTGGTCGCAAATCAAATGTTCAGTCCTTTTTTGCTCTTCACCCTTGACACAGCCACATACAACTGTCCATGACTGAATACGGGTCGTGGGAGATACAAGCCTACTCGATCAAGGGATTGTCCTTGGCTTTTGTTTACTGTCATTGCAAAACATACTGCTATAGGAAACTGCCTTCGACTAATCTTGACTGGGATCCTTTTGTCAAAAGGTGTCATCTTCAATCTTGAAATTAGAGTACAGTGGCCAACGTTGGTTCCAGTAATTACTTTTGCTTCAATCACATTTTTCCCAAGTCGCATCACCTGCAACCGGGTGCCGTTGCATAGACCATTTGGTTGATCAATGTTTCTGAGAAGCATGACGGGCGTGCCAACTTTCAACACCAACTTGTGGTTAGGTAATCCGGATATTTGCAAACTGTTTAACACCTCAGTGGAAAATAATGCGCTATCAATATCCGTAGCTTGTTCTGATTCACATATACCATCCGAACTAAGATATATCTTTTCAGTACCTGCCATCATTTTTTAGAGTTTATGTTTGATTTTTCATAATAATAAGTAAAGGTAATTAAAAAGGTGTGGTACGGTATTAAAAATAAATGTAAGAAGAAACATAAAGTCAAAAAGTTACCTGGCATCATTTCGAGCAACTTTTCATTTATAGAATTGACTAAATTGTGAGTTGGAGCAAGGATGGCTCTTTGTTGAAAATAAATAGGATCACCCAAGTTGTTATTCATCTCAGGATAAACAAACGAAATCAAAGAAGCAAAAGGATCATCGGTGTCACCAATAAGTAAGTCACCAGGGATTGGAATCTCAACTTCACCGTCATTTGGCTCTCCAAGAATACCATCACCAAGCTTCAATATCCATTCTGCAAACTCTCTGATTTCTTCTACATCAGCTTGGACACTTCCCACTTGTAGCCTCATATTAACCGTCAACTTCAGGACACGACAATGGTCCCATAGATAAGAGGAATTCAAAGATGCATTAACAATGTTGCTTCTCGTCCCTTTAGGAATCACTGGTAGAATCTGCCTAAAATCACCACCAAAGACAACAACCTTTCCCCCCAAAGACTGTATCTTTACTATTTGCCCTACTTGAACGTAAAATATCCCTCATTGTTCTATCAAGAGCCTCGAAACAATGTTTGTGTATCATGGGTGCTTCATCCCAAATGATCAATTTTGTCTTTTTTTATATTAAAGCAGCCAGATCACTCTTAGGGTCGATGGAACACATAGAGTTTTCCAAGATGTGAATTGGAATAATAAATCTTGAGTGTGCAGTTCTGCCACCATCTAGCAAGAGAGATGCAATTCCACTTGAGGCAACATTTAGCACTATATCACCTTTAGACCGCAAAGCAGCCGTTAATGTTTTCCATAGAAATGTCTTCCCAGTCCCACCATATCCATATACAAAAAATACACCTCCGTCATCTTTATTTACTGCTTTAATAACTGTATCATATACATTTAGTTGTTCTTGTGTCAAGCTACTCAGATAAGTAGCATGCTCGGTTTGTAGAGTTGCTTTATCGTACATAAGCTCACTTCTTATCAACTGATTGGTCGATGCCACATATTCATCATCCGGGCAAGGCATCTCTGGGAAATTTTTTAGTGTACTGCCATTGCTTTTTAGCAAGTTTTCAATATCTGACGGACAAAGATTTTTAAGTTCGTTTTCCTGAAGAACCAAACCTACAATATACCCAAAAAATCAAAAACAAAATATACTTGATAATGTAAGCAAATCAATATATATATATATATATATATATATTATACATATGACACTGAAAAACAATATATATGTGATAAATGAAATAAAATCGATCACCTGGACAATTAAGAATGCAACGTTGCCTATGCTGAAGGTCGTCACTTAGAAAGGTCCAAGTTTTCGACCCCAGTTCATGGGGACACGCTATGGAATTTGAAAGCAGCAAGCAGCAGCATGACAAAGAAATTACGCAAGTACGACGCGGTTGCCCATGAGCTCGCTTCTTTAATGGCATCAACATATTCCTTATCATCGTTCAAGAGCCCTAACTCTTGGCATGCCTCCTTGTAGGTCGAACATAACTTCCCATTAACTGTCTTTATCTCCTTAAAAGAGGTTGGTCCCTTGACATGATTCAATAACATCCTTAAATAGTACACATCACCAAGCGATGGCGGAACATAATGTATTCTTCCAATACTACCACCCGGTTTTGTTCGGCGCACCCATTCTCTATCTTTACGAATCCAAACAAAATACCTCGGAAATTCAACGTACTTCAAAGTTTTCGCAAAGCCATTGACCTTGTTACATTCCATCCACTTTAGGAACATTGATTGTTTGACAGTAGGGTTAGATACAACATCACATAGATTAGCACTCTCATAATATACAATACTTTGTTTATCTTCGTCATGAAATGGCAGGATTTCAACAGGGGGCCACCTATAATGTATATCATACCCAAAAATCCTCCATGATGCCTCACAAGTGGAAACATACCTGCAACGAATAAGTCATTGTTACTAACAGACAAACATTATATACTATGAACGTATATGTATAATTACACCTGCTTTGAGATTAAGAACAATTGATCACCTGCAATCAAGGTAGTTTTTAACCTCGTCAGTCTTTCTCTCCACTCGAGTGTCACCACTATCTTGATTCGTTTGATAAATAGAAGCAGTAACTCTATCAGGCCCCTTGTTTATATATTTAAATAGATACTTGATAGAACCTGACTGGTTGCACCATTCTACATTTATGTGACACTGGTACTTTCGAAGAAGAGAAACATTGTAAGGAACAACATATCGGTTGTCAAGTGGGATGCCATTTTTTTCTATTGTATGACCTGTGTTTCGACGCTTATACACCGGATATCCGTCTTGATCCACAGAGGTTTCATCTTTAAATTTTTTCGGGAAATTCTTGGAACACTTTTGTTGAACCATACATGGACAACTTGGATTATCTGTACCACATGGCCCATGAATCATAAATTGTTTCACAAGGTCATACAACTCTGGATCTTCTTGTTTGTCAGGTATCTCAGCACTGATTACGTGATCTACATGGGCGGCTGTTGGGCACTTGTGTTCAGGGCTCAAAAACAAACAAATGTGAGCATGAGGTAGTCCCCGCTTTTGAAATTCCACTGTATAGATAACTACATAAAATGTTTCCAATGTAAATTTGGATGTACCAATTCTTAAAAAGTAAGTAGACAACGACTATACATGATTTGGAAAATAGTATGCGTTAAAGTTACCTGCTTGCAGAGGACCAAAGATCTGATCGTTCTTGAACTCGTGTATAAGATGATCGAGCTTAATCTTGAAAAGTCTCGTTAGAATATCAGGTCTATCTTCAGGCCTAAGTGTTTTATCAAATAAACATCTATGGATTTCAGGCCAATTGGGATTGCAAGTAACTGTTATGAATAGATCGGGATATCCCACCGACTTGCATATAGCCATAGCATCCAAATACTTCTGCATCATATATCTGGCTCCGCCGGTAAATGATGACGGTAACAATATACGTTTACCGATTTCTGCTGTATTATCGTTTCCATTTTCAACATTCTGTTGCAAGTTTTGAAAAGTATCGGTTCTAAGCTTTTTTTGTTGTGTTTTAATGTAAGCCAACCGATCAGATTCGATCATGGTGTACGCATCCACCAAAAACTGGTGAAAAAGTTTCTTCGCATGAAGTAATAGCGAAAACTGCTTGCATCGGTCTTGTATTCTGTAACAAAAAAATTCCCTCATTGTAAGCCTCGTTCGGGGAACTTCACAGTCATCTGGAATCCCCTTATGTTTGATCCCAACTCTGTAACCATCCTCGGCAAATGGATAAATAAGTGGATATTGCAGAGCAAGATAAGAAGGGTGCAACTCGCTAATACGTTGGAGAAACCCGGACTTAGTTCTAACAACAACATCCCGTTGATTAACTAACCCATCAATGTCACCAACTATTAAGGCAGCCACTTCTGACGATGTTGGCAATTAAATTATAAGTTCGCCCGTCTTTAACTCTTGTTGAAATTAGTTTGAGACTCACATCTTGCAAGTCACTCTCTTTCAAACAATCTCTTACCATCCTGAAGGACTTTACAAGGGGATTGGAGGAGTCTAACATACTCTTAAGGCTGTTAACTATGTCAGGCCTCAGTTCATCTCTTTTCCCACTATTGGATGTGTTTTGTGTACTATAAACAGAGAAGAATAATAACCAAATTAGTACAATTTATCAAACTTGACATGCAATGAACTTCATGAGTTTATGATATAACAAATAGTAATGAATACAGACCTCACTGACTTTAGTCGATTGGCAACTTCCAATATCTTGCTGCTGGTGGTAGAATACTACTTGATGAAGGACTACATGTAGAAGGAGTTCTTCGAGAGGTGGAGGTTTTGTAGTAGTACTATTCGAAAAACACATCCTACGCCTTGCACTGAGTTTACGATTAAGTAAAACAGCCTTTCTTTTCATACAGTTCGATGCACAACTTGATGGTGATGACTGATCTTCATTGACTTCATCTTGATTAGGAGTTTTTTTTTTATTACTTTCCATGGTATATATGGATGGTGGAGTATTATGAGATTGAAAGATGAGCAAATTTTATAATGGAGTATGTTTTGAATATGCCCCAAGAGACATCTGGGTTATCTTTTCTTGCAAGAGTAAGTTAAGTACTTTTTATTAGTTGGCATACATAAAGCAAAATTAATAATTGTTTTTAGTGTCAAATCGTGATTGTGTATAGTAACCTTGTGGTGTAAGTATTACTTCCTATATATGTTTGATTGGTGCAAATACGTACCTTTTTTTTGTAACCCAATTTTGGCGTGCACAAGACGTTTCAAGATATGGGTCAAACACTGGGAATGGTCACTCTGTGCAATATGAACATGAATTCCAAGATTACTTTAATGTGTCAAATTGACAAATGACAAATAACATGTACGTGGGGAGCAAGTTAAAAAGTGAACAAATATATTAAATTGCAACTTTTGTGGAAAAAACTTAATCGAATAAAAAAATATAGCTTTTAATTAAAACAACTTATATAGCTTTTAATCAAAACAACTTATTAAGGTGATCGTAATTCTAACTATTCTTTTTAGCCAATCAATGAGTTGAAAAACTTAACAATGTATTGTGAAATTTACTTTTGGAATTGGCTTAAGGTATATATATATAGTGATGGGTAATTTGTGCATGTTTGACCTATCAAAGTCAACAGTAAATATAGTAACAATACAACATCACAATTGTGTTTTATAATGGTCACTGATTTTGTATGAGATATTTGAACATTTTGATACATTCACATGAGGAATTTGAACAGTTGGATACATTCAGATAACTTTAAGCTCATTTAACTTTGGATCGGGCTGACCTAACTTCTTTTAGTTAAATCTATTAAGAACCCAAATCGGCCTATACTATAGGTAAATGGGTCAAGATATCCATCTATAAAATCACTCTCCCTAAATGACAGTTTTGATTGAAGCGCAGTTCTCTTCAGTCAAATTGCCCAACGAATGTTATGGGTGACTTTGGCTAGTCAAAGTTAGCTAAGCAACAACTATAGTTGCAATTGTAGTTAAAATATCATAAGACTTATCTGAATGGTTTAGTAGTAAAACAGAGTAAACAAAAGCAGAATTAGTAGAGCATGGTAACAATTAACAAATCAAAAGATGGAATAGATAATAATACCATAACGAATCAAAAGAGCAAATTAGATAATAATAATAATATTACGATCAGAAGCAAGACTCCTACAAATTCGAACATGAAGCTACAAGCAGATTAGCCGAGTTCAATGTTACATAATAACATACAAAATGACAGACTATCGGCATGATAATG
Source organism: Erigeron canadensis (assembly GCF_010389155.1). NCBI lineage: Eukaryota > Viridiplantae > Streptophyta > Magnoliopsida > Asterales > Asteraceae > Erigeron > Erigeron canadensis. The sequence goes on from NC_057763.1 coordinate 6,173,196, forward strand.
ACACAAAAACACATAGAAGGTTCCAAAACAATACAATGCAGCAACAATCACAGTACGTTGTCCCTTATACACATGTTATGCTTGTAGTTTCTTCTTCAATTTCTTGGAGGTTGAAAGTTCACCCACGGAATTTTCAACAGCAAAAAGCGGAGCAGCCCTTTTTTCACCGGGAGTTGTCGGGGAGGCCTTTGCGAGGTCGGAAGCCAAAGAGTCTGCGGTAAAGGATGAAGCATCCTTCAAAGATATGACAAAGATTCTGTAAGCCAATGTTAGCTTATATCAAGGCAATATAGTTACGGATTATTCAGCTAATAAGTAACAGATCTGAGGTGTCAAGACAAAACTAAATATATTTATATAACCACCTTGGAATCAGCTAAAGTCTGTGAGGATTCTCCAAGCTTAACGGAACTGGATTCAGTTTGATCCTGGCTTGCCTAGCAAGGACATAGATACAACACAACGATAATCAGGAAAATGATATGAACCATTGAGCAATACATCTAACTAATATAATGTAGTTACGGATTATTTAGCTATAAGTAACACATTCGAAGGTACCAAGACAAAACTAAATATATGTATATAACCACCTTGGAATCGGCTAAAGTCTCTGAGGATTCTCCAAGCTTAACGGAACTGAAGTTAGTTTGATCCTGGCTTGCCTAGCAATGACATGGATAAAACACAACAATAATCAGGAAAATGATATGAACCCTTGAGCACTATATCTAAACGAATATAGATTTCTACCTCATCAGGTGCATCCCTGGCTTGCAGCTCAGCAATTATATCTGGATCGTCACAAACCTTTGACACAGTGTATACATAATATTCTTTTTTAAGATTTTAGTTGGCAATGCTAATCTTGAAAGCTAACAGTTTGTTAATCATCACATCCAATTCACAGGGGTAAGACTCGGTATCGCCTGAAGCTAGTTGCCTTTCTCGAATGTCATTAGCAGACATCCTAACAATCTTACTAACGTCCTTGTCAAACATGACAAAAGACTCGGTACCAGTGTGGTCTTGCACCCTAAATTGAACTTTGAACCTGGTATTTACACATAATAACAATCACTATTAAATTTGCACATGGAAGCATTCAGTATGATAAAGTAAAAAGCCCTGAAAGAAGAACTTTACTTTGGAACCAAAGATGTTGGGATGTCATGGCAGGCGAGACACCATAAGCTGTCCATAGGAGCCTCGAGAAAGTGAGACGGGATCTCCTCAGACTGCTCTAGATACTCTTCTTTAGTTAAAGCCTTCTTTCTATGCTACCGACACGCCACGTAAAACCAGCCATGTTCTTCTTCCAGCATTGACATGTTGTTCCTGAAAAATCGAACCAACTATATGAATATATAGGCATAGAGCAACTCCTTCAAGTAAACACAGATCAACCAATAATATTAACCTCTACACACTCTCTGATCTCATAAACGTATTTCTTCTCAGTATCGACAACAAATTCATTATTACAGGGGTAAACGGTCTGAGACGATAGAACAGTTCGAGCAGCAGCACCATCCCTCTCTATAAGGCTGAGCGCATGGAAAACAAACCATACTTGATTTTAGTAACGACTACAACAGTCCCAAATAATTAACAGGGGATGGTGATCGTACCTCCTCCTAAAGTCATTCGCCTCATCAATGTCTTCATTGAGGAAAAGGCGTGTCCCATACATGTCATTCTGAAGAGTAATTTCTCCTATACATAACAATGGCATTCAATTTATATAAGAGTTCAATTGGAGCCTCTACATGGTTTGATATACACAAGCCAACAAACTACTGTTAAAATACTTAAGTTTGGCATGTTGGAGGATGCAAATAACCATCTCAACAGATTTGTTTGAGGATATTAACTTGTTCACTTGCTCAGCATATTTTCCCCAAAGAGTGCATTTAACAACTTGACCACTACATTGTCAAAGACATCATAACAAATGAGGCAACAATTTTCTTTTAAAAAGAACTGCCCGTAGATCAATTGTGGCATCATAGGTTGGTAGAATGTTTTCCAAATTAGAAATCTTAAAAAGAAAATTCTACAATAACTTACCAGGAAAAATGTAATTGAAAATAGTATTCAAATAAAACAAATAGGAAACTAAGCATAAGGTATCCCAGGCATGAATATATCCAAGCACAGTCAAATAAGCGTCGAATACAAAATCTACAAAAGATTGTACATGGAACTCCGATCATAATACAATGCAACCTAAAGCTAACCAAGTCACAAGGAATGAATTGAAGACAACCTTAATATGAAATCACTACATTGTCAAAGGCATCTTAGCAAATCAGGCAACAATTTTCTCTTAAAAAACGGCTGGCCACAATTCAAGTATACACTTTAAATGGGCATGAGTTTTTACACAATTGACAATGAATAAACTCCCATTTAATAGAAAATGGTGCTAATGTGAATGAGTGCTTTTTTAGAATGTAGATTCAAGGTAAGATGACTTAGCTAATAATGAAAATCGATAATCATTCATGCACAAATACTCACCTACCGATTCTATATTCATTGTAACTACGGAAATCTCAAAATGAAATCATTCATGCATAAATACCCATATACTGATTCTATAGTTATTGTACTTAAGGAATATAACAAAACTTACTTTAAGTCCCGTAGATCAAAATTCACCCTTTTGCTTTCTCTCCTAGCCGACTTAAAGATATCAAGGTCACCACACCAAGCAATCCTACCCATCACATCTAAAAGCAAACGACCAACAATAAATAGATATTAACTGAGCATTTTTTTTGGGAGTAAAGAGACAACAAAAATTAAAAAATTTACTAACCCACAGTGTGTCTTTGTCTTGTTGATGCAGTGTTCTCATTGATGGCAGTAAAAGGGACGAAATCAAAGCCATAGGGATGGCCTTGGAAGGAAGATACACGTCGGACAGAAGTACACTTAAAGAAGTTTATCTTGTGAGGAAGAGTTATAATCCTATACCTGTCACTTTGCTCCCCAGCTCCATATCTTCTGATGACAACCACCGCATCCTCGTTAAGGTATTCCTGAAAATCTGGTAGCAAGCTCTTTTTAACAGTGGCTTGAATTTTGTGACCCTGAAACAATAACAGCAAATAACTTTTATTATGGACATGAAGTAGACACATATAATACATAAACATATAAACAACGAAACATATATCAAAAGAAATATCAAAAGATATACAAGAAACCCCTACCCTCTCATCGATAAGGATCATATCAAGCTTAAGGGTTTGCTCTCACATCCTGATTATTCTAGCCTTCATATGCCAGAAATTATTGCCAGGGGTTAAATCTTGAACAAAGTTAAGATTTTGAAGTTCCATGGTAGTTTAGAAATTAAAAGAAAGTGCCTATGATTTTCAGATTATGTGGAGGATGGAAGTTTATATAGAAAAGTGTTATCTTCTTTTGCAAGATTAAGGGTTCCCAAGATTGTATTAGGAGTAAATTGACATGTATTAGTTGGCATACACTAATCACAGCAGGTTTGATAAAACAAAGTACACACATATGTGGTAGATATAAGCTTATATAGAAGAGTGCCTATCTTCCCAATGGCTTCCTTAGACTAAGTACACATTATTTGCAGAATATGGGCTTCCAATGCTATATAGATAGTTGGCATATACCAATCAAAGCACACATGTTTATATAAAGTTTCATAATCTCGATGTTTACCTTAAACAAAGTACACATATACACACAAACACTACCAATAATACAACCATTTGATGCCTAAGAAAGTACCAATCACATCTAACAACCTTTTTTATTATTATAGATTTTGTAAGTATAAATTGCATGGGGAAAGCACTCTAAACACAAATTCATACAGACATATATACATACAATATATACGTAGACATATATACATACAATATATACGTACGCTCCAAGGAAATCAAGAACTATGGTTGAAATCAAACTAACATCTTTACCCGGTAAACAGTCAACAGGTCAACGTGAAAGTGGTGACCGGCTAACTTCTCACCCGGTAACTTTTGTTTACTATGGGACTCTTGAACAAGTTTGCCGAATACAATAAAGCCGACCTAGAGTTCGTGCACACAATAACTTTTCATGATTAGTTGACTCCATTCCAGCGCACATAGCCCTATATCTATAATACACTTCAATCTTAACCACTCATTTTCTCATCTCTCCTCAAATCTCAATCACTCATTTTTTTTTCTCTCCTTCGTAGATCATTTTATTACTCTAATTCAAAATCTTTTATCTCAAAAACTGTACATCGATAAATTATAAAAATTATATGGGTGTTCTTAAAATTTTATGTTTTTTCATTAGAGATGCCATTCAATATACTTTTGACGAAATTTTAAGCTCAAAGGCGGAGCTCATACAGCTAAGGACAGAGCCCATCAGGAAGATCACCCTATCACCGATCACTCTTATGACCTTGATCACTTCCTATGACCTATTACACTCTATGAGCTATCACCCCATCATCTCACCGCTTCACCACGCGGGCATTTGACTAGTACATTTAGTTATATAAATAGCTAATTAACCTCACATGACCAACAAGGAGTTAGACCTTAAGGTCCCAGGTTCGATCCCCGCTTGGCACAAAAAATAACTCCTTTAAGGTAACTGTTACCAATGAAGCCTCAACCCACATGTAAAGTTTAAATACGCGGGTTCGATCCTTCGGGGTGCCTAGATCATGTAGGGATTAGGATAGAGGTATTGGACCGGCATCATATGACTCATACGGGGTGAGTCGATGAGTATCCAATTGTGGTACCAGAGATAGGGTTCCATCCTTTACCCTTTTAATTAACGCCACATGATTAAAAAAAATATAGATAATACTTTTTATATTTGATTAAACTGTAATTACAACAGTTATGTCCCACGTCTATTCAAATAAAATAAATATTCACTCCTGTTACTTTTTATTTTTATATTAAAGCAATTAGAAATGAATAGTGAAGTTTTAAAAGTTTTAAATTTTGCCACAAAAAGTTTTTAATTTTTTTGTTTAGTCTTACAACAAAGTTTTAAATTTAACTATAAAACTTTTAAAAGATGTTAAGCAAAAAAATGCTTATATTAATATGTAAAATATTGCACCGCTTTCATTTTTTTCACGTCGTATCCCGTTTAATCTATATTTTACGATATCACATCCTATTTTGATTCTTTATTTTTTTGATTTTTTGTTTTAATATTGGTTTCTTGCACATTCTTTTGTTTCTTATTATTTTTTAATACACAAAAATAAATATATGTGTTCGCTTTGTTTTATTTTTTCTTTTTTGCATAATTTTGTTTTTAATTTTTCTTTTCACAAAATAAATATATGTGTTTGGTACTACTAACTTTTAAATGTGATTATGATTTGCCTTTAAATATTAGTGATATATTTAACATGTCAAAGTTTCTAGCAAACTTATATAGTATAACCACAACAAAAACAAATCATAATCACATTAACAGAAATTATACCAATGGAAACGAAATATAATATGGTATTGCCCTCAAATAGAAATATAGCATTTGATTTGATAAACATTTAAGCAACCATATCAATAACAAAGTGGTGCTTAATTAAGTGGTTCTCGAATTAATGCAGTATACACATAACAAAACCATATCAACATGATAATTAAGATCCCGCATCGCATGGCTTATACCTCACTAGTTGAAATCATTACAATAATTATTTTTTGGTAGTTTACAATTTATATTATTTTCTTTTATCAAATATTTACATATTTACTGTATATAACATGTTTAAATTTTGACTAATTCCAATTGAAACTACCTAACAATGGGTAGTACCGTAGTAGGCGGGATCTTTTCAATTTATAAACAAAAATAAATACTTGTATGTATATTTGACATAAAAGCTTGGAGTTGAAGATGTAGTTAAGGGTTTGGGCTGGAGCTTGACGTTGGGGCTAGGGGCTGAAGCTTTTTTTTCAACTCTCTTCCTACGAGCTTTTATTTTAAAGACCTTTTGGGGCTTTTAGGAGTTTTTCGGGGCTGAGACTTTTGGTTTCTTATGTATTGCTAAAAAGGGCTATAATTTTCAAATAAGCTTTTTTTTAAAGCTAAGTGCTTTTATGTTTTAAGCCCTTGCCAAACCGTCCCTGATGTTTACAGATATCACTGATTCACTTCCCAAACAAAAATCCCCCAAAAATCTAAAAACTTAGGCGGGCTCTTTTGAGTTTTCAAGCATTTGCCTCCTCACTCCCCAGTATTTATATTTCAGTTTCTCGTATTCAGTTATTTCTTCCGTCTTAATCGAACCGTCCCTCCCAAAAACAATTGACAGATTTCAAAGGTATTTTTGTTCTTCATTCCATCTTACTGATTTATCATATATTATATATTTGATCATTTTGTGAATCTATTTTTCGATCAAATTTCTAGGGTTATTCAATCGAGCAATCACAATTATTCTTCAATATATATATATATATGGGGGAAGGGAATATGAGGCTGTTAGGCACCTAATTTGGGTGAAAAACTCCTTACATACCTTTTTTAAACCATAAAAATCATAGGGGGCCAAACATTTATTCAAAATATTAAAATATTGGTATGTGAGGGGTTTTTCACCCAAGTTGGGTGCATAACAGCCCCATACTCAATTTTCTCATATATATATATATAAGGCTAATTACTTAGAAAGTCCCTCAACTTGTCACTGAAATCTTTTCTGGGGCTCGAACAAAAAAAAATCTATTCGGGGAAGAAAAACGGCTAAAATCTCTTTAGTGGGGCTCCAAACGAGTTGCCTGTTAAAAATATTTTCCAAATCATTTTCTTTGTTTTTTATGTTATATATATTCCATGTCATATAAAAATCATCATCAGTTAAACAAAATCTATCATACAATTTGTAAAACAAAAGCTCACATCTTCATCAATCTATAATACAATCCATAATACAGTTTCTTTTCTACAACAAAAGAAAACGAACAAAAAATTGAATTTGTGGTCGGTTCAGTTGAATGGAGGTGTTTTAATAGCAGCAACATCGTAGTAGCGGTAGCGGCGTAGCAGTATTAGAATTGTATAAACACACTGATAAGAAGCTCAAGATTCAAGATGGCGACCACAAATTCGATGGAGTTTCTAGATCGATGTTTAGATCGATCCTCTCTGACTTTCCGGCAACAAAAAATCGCATCAAACGTCGATACATCAAAATTATTCCAAACTCACAATATTCCGATCACACTAACAACCACCAGAAACAATTCATACACTCTGATCAAATGGGTCTATATAAATCAAAGAGCCACTTCAGACCAAATGGGTCTATATAGATCAAAGTATTCGTAACTCTTGCCGTCAGAATGTATAGATCCCCCCCCTCTCTCTATATATATATATATATGGTGGTGATGATGATTGCTGGAAGCGGCTGGGTTTGTTCAACGACAGCTAGATTCTCGAAGAGTGGTGGTGGCAACAACCATGTTTTCCGGCGATTCAACATGGTGCCAGTTTCTTGTTTTTCCAGTGGTCACCGTGAGAAGAAAAGAGGGTGGATGTTGCCATGTTGGTGGATTTGTCTAGAGGGGTTTATCAATTTTATCACTAGTGTTTTTTTCTTTGAATCTTTAGATTCTGACAGGGTATGTTGGTGTGGGTTTTTGTTTTTCCGGCGGTCACCGTAAGATATCTCTGTATATTTCAGTTTTACATGATCTAAAGATATATTGAATGTTTATTCCTCAAGATCCCATGTACATGATTTTTATTCCTCAAGACAACAAATTCGTGATTGTATAAATATACCATTTAGATCGATGTTTTATTGGTTTTTGGATCTTAAGTTACATGGAGAGTTTAGGGGGACGGTGGTGGTAGTTGGGACTCGGAGATAATAATTCACTTTATATAAATTGTATCATAATATAATACTAGATTTTAGACCCGTGTCCAACACTGAATACAGGTTTAACGATATCATCATTATTAGATTTCATACATTTAAGTCATAAAAGCTTATAATTTTAAAGATATAAAGTTCTAAATGTTATATTTTGAAAGTTGTAGTACAATAATCTTCGTCACGTCATTATTAGCTGAGAGATATTGATGAAATTGTTTGTCGTAATCATTCCACAAGGCACACCCTATAAGTCAAGTATAGAATTTTTTTGAAACCGGTTGTACTTATAATGTGATATTATTATGAAAGATAATTAAGAACTAAGATATAAGGATACTTGTAATTATGTACCTGACAGTCAAGTATATGTATTTGATCATGATGCGGACTTAGAACACGCATAGTTTTTTTTTCAATCACCTGTCATATGATAATTAGATAATAATTAGGACTGTTTTTATATTCTTTGATAACAATTAGAACTCTTGATTTGAGTGACAATTGTAACTTTAAACATTAATACGCAAAACTAATATATAAAAAGGAGCAAATTATGTAACTTCTTGATTGAGATGTATAATGAATCTTGTATGGAGTTCATGTTGATTTGGATTTATTAGTGTTTTGTTATGTGATCGTCCCATGTTATGTGATTCATATTGTGTTTAGGATAAGAATGTTATATATCGTCATCTGTTATTATGTTTGAAATATGTATCTAGAGTTTAAATTGTGTTTCTATTAAATATTAAACTAAATATTAATATGAAAAAAATGAATATGAGGTTGTTATGCACCCAACTTGGGTGAAAAACCACTCACATACTAATTTTATAATATTTTTAAAATAAATATCTGGGCCCCATGTTTTTTACCTTTTAAAGAAAGGTATGTGAGGGGTTTTTCACCCAACGTGGGTGCCTAACAGTCTCATATTCCCTCCCCCCTGTTAATATTAATAGTTTATAAAAATCTAATCTAGTATTTGTTAATAAGTCATTAGGTTTAAAATTTTTTCTTTGTAGACTTTATTTCATATGTTGGAATTTTTTTAGTTAGTTAAATGATTGTAATTTTAAAAAAATTTTCTCAAGTTGCTTGTTAAAAATAAATATAAGTTAAGTATTCAGGCTAAAAAGTGTAAATTATTGATGGAAAACAAAAAAGTGTAAATTAATCCGACTTTGTTGAAACTTTTTTAGTTAGTTAAATGATTGTAATTTTAAACAAATTCTCTCAAGTTGATTGTTAAAAATAAATATAAGTTAAGTATTCGGGGCTAAAAAGTGTAAATTATTGATGGAAAACAAAAAAATGTAAATTAATGAGACTTTTTCTACAAATGAATATAAATACTAATAGAATGATATATTTGGATAATAATTATTAGGATTTTTAATTTATAGTTGATCTAAATGATGACATAAGCGAGAGTCATTTTGATGGAATTGAGCGATTTGATTGGTTAATAAGTCATTAGTTCAACTGTCTTATATTATATATTAAGATACACGTGGATCCAAACTGGAAGATTTCATTGGCTAATTAGAGTCCACATCAGCTTTAGTAGGTCGCGACCTCACTAAAGAGATTCTAGCCATTTTTCTTCCCCCGAATAGAACTTTTTTTTGCAAGTCGAGGGACTTTCCAAGTAATTAGCCTATATATATATATATGTAATATTAATAAAAAATTGTTTAACTCTGTATTATCCTTTTGGTTTAGTGGCATGTAGCTCTCATTTTTACATTCTTATTATTGTTGTTTTTTGGGTGAAAAACATTTGTACTTGTACAAAAAGCTTGTTTGCTACAAGAAATATAAAGAGTAAATAAACAATTTGAATATCACACAAATAATAATGGTGGATATATTAAGTTAAGGCATATATAAACGGTGAATAGAAAACCAGCATACTCGTTTGCGATGCGTTTATGACTGCAGTAATTATATTGGCTAGTTAATTTATCTCGGGTTACAAAGAATTACAATTTACTGGATGTAAATTTGAAATAGTTCAGGTGCCACTAGAGATTGAATCGAAGGGTTGCAGGCTCTACACGATGGATTTGGTACATGATAGAGAAGAAGATATAATCTTTGCAGAAGACGATAGAATAAGCAACTTGTCAGATGAAATTATTCATCGCATTTCGTTGACATGAAAGATGCGATTCGGACTAGTAAGATTTCCAGGAGATGGAAGCATATTTGGACTACAATACCCCATCTTAACTTAGATTCTTCAAAGTTCCTCAGCTTGACTCAATTTGCCAACTTTGTGAAGCATGCGCTATCTCATCGGAATAATAACGCATCAGTTTCTTTGGTTAATCTCACCCTGACAGGATCATCGACCTCTTTTGTTGTCAAATATATTATAAAGTATGCATTCTTGCATAATGTTAAGCAACTGACTATGAGGTGTTGTGCTGAAATAAATTTTTCTCAAAAGTTTCCAAAATGTCTTTTCAGTTCTCACACTCAAAGTTCTCACACTCAAAGTTCTCACTCTCACTGGTATGTAGGGGAACGAACTTTGAAACAGTATCAGGTTGGGACTTTCCATCTTTAGAAACTTTGAATTTGACGTGTATCTCTTTCAAACGAGATAAGATCCTCAACCCCTTTTCCAAGTTTGTGAATCTAAAGAATCTTACTTTAGATAGGTTTCGCATGGACAATGTGGGGATGTTCATTATCTATGCTCCAAAACTTTCTAATCTTACAATTACAAAGCCATTCAGGTTGCTAAAACTTATTAATGTGGTTGCTCCTCAGCTTCAACATCTAAAAGTGTCACTTACCGATGATGATAGTCTTATGCCGCAGTTGCTCACAGAGGGCTTCAATTCGCTTGAGAAAGTGGAACTTTCCTCAGATCAAAAGATAGATGTTTCCTTGCTACTTGATATGTTTCATACGTTTAGCAGTGCTACAGTCCTTACTCTTGATAAACACGTCATTGAGGTATGTGCATATCAATTCTTTATTTAAAGTTTATTATCATTGGCTCATTGCTGATGTTATTCAAAATTTTGATTTCTTAGTCTTGAGTTAGTTTTATTTTTTAGGGGATAAAGGTCTACAGTTGTTAAATTTTAAAGTAGTCCAATGAGGTAAAGTTGACACTAAAATTGTGATTTATCACAAAGACACCAGTTATGTTTACCAAAAATTGTCACAAGAGTGTAAGATGGATTAAAGTGTTGTAGCTTCCCATGATTGTTGTGCTCAAGAAGTTGACGAGCATCACAAAAAGAGAAGAACAAACTATTTACAAGTTACAACCTCTTTTGCGAATGGGTTTAGTACTTGGGGGTGTAAGTAACTTTTACACTTTTTCTATTGTGTGAATGTAACTTTCATTTGGTTCATCGTATGTAACTAACTCGCTAAATTAAATGATTAATGTAAAAGTGTATACGTGACACACCATATCAGCTGGCACGTAGAAGTTTTTGATTGGTCAACGTAAAAATTTTACATTAATCGTTCAAATTTAGCACAAAGGTAGATACTTTCGTATTTGTAATGTGTTATATGTTTTCATTAACTCTTAACAAACTCATATAATATCATGGTTTAACTTATTAGCTTATAACTCCCAATAGCCAACGAGTAGTGTTATTGTTTAGAGATGAATATGACTAACAACTACGTGTCTAAGATTATGGGAATAGTTATAGTCATCTATCTTTAGAAAGATCAAATGACTAAATCCTAAACTATTATAATCCAGGTAATAGATGTCACATATCGGAATAACACAACATATCTACGCTTGTTATACTATACAGGCACATTGACTAGTCAAGGAATTAAGAATTCAAGTTAGAGACTATAATAAATTGTCGGTTTTGGTGATAGCTGTCTATTAGAGCTTATACTACAAAACATTTATCTTAAAATTCAAAATATCAAGTACTACATATTGACTATTTTGTCTTTATATAAATAAATATAAATTATATATATTTGATTAGATAAAATGAAACTAGTTGATATAAGGTGATCTATAAGGAGCAAGGGTGTAGTGTCAAACCTTTGGCAATTTGACAAGTTTTGATAAGTTTTCTCCAATAAGAAATTGCCATGTGTACAAGCCAAAAACTAGCCAATTCTTGCCAAATTGTTGCCAAAAAGTGTGGTGTAGTAGATGTTTTTTTGCCAATTTGAGAAAAAAAAAACTTCACAGCCGCTCCCAACGTTCATAAATTGAAAAAGACAAAAAAAAGGTCAACAAAAAAAAGCTCCCAACGTTCACTTGCATCGGCCAAAACTAATCGATGTAACTTGCCGATACTAGCCGATTCACATGCTATAAGCTTGCCAAATAGCCGATGTTCGCCGATGCTTTTTGCCGATAAATCATGTCGACTACATCTTTGCCCCTAAGGTTATCTCCAATGGGGTGTTTTTAGATTTTTAAAACATCATTTATATCCTTGTCGTTTTTTGTTGATAACATTGAAACATGTCGTCATTTCTTATCTGATATCTGAAATTTCGGATTCGGATTTGAAACATTCATTATTGATTTACATATTACTTATAAAGCGATGGTAAGTAATTACTACGCATGAAAATAGAACTTTGATCCCTGTGTTTAGATGTTGGTGTTAACCATAGATGTTAAATTCTTACGAATAATGAGTCGACTTTTACGAGTCGATTTGATTTATACCGAAAACGAGTCAACTCGTTCGGTGACTTGTTTTTGTCTAGACTCTTACGAGTCACTGTGTGAACTTGGACCAAGTCAATACGAGTCACAAACTTATGATTGTTGTAGTTAGATAATATGGTTATATAGGGGTGGGGTATTGTAAATAAAGTTGTAAAATAAAACAAATAAGACAGGATCTTGACTCTCAGATCATGATTAAATTGATGCACGAAGAATCACGAATCAATTGATGTACGATGATTTTCATGATGTACGGTGATTGTCACTGAAAAAAAACTTATTGTTTTATTTAGTTTACTTTAATAGTTGTTTAATTTTACCTAAAACCTGGTTATATATTAGATTTTATATTTATAGTTACATTATTTTGTATGTTATATATGTATTTTTGATATTTTTAGCTCGAATTTAAAGATAAACGTTTATGATTCAAATTTCTCGAATATGTAATCGTTTTGTAAATGAATTAAGATAATCTACTTATATTTTGTTTTTAAAAACATCACATATATAAAATTAAATAAGATTATGTACTATATAAAAATGTCATGACTCGTATAAGTCGAGTCACGTTTTGAGTTGACATCTATGGTGTTAACAACTATTAAAAATGAGGAAAGGTCAAGTGAAACATGCAATATCTAACTTAGGTAAAGCAGAGGGGATTATGTAAAATTTAAGGAGAGATTATGTAAAATTCAAAGAGAACTATGTATATTTATTAAATTTAAAGGTTTAATTTGTAAATAAGTTTGTTTTTTAGAGTAACAATACTAGCTTAGATAAAGTGTAGGGATATTTTTCCTTTATTTTTAATCAAATTCGACCCAAGTTTGGGTGTCAATCAAGACTCTAAGCCAATCCAATTTTCAAACTAGATCTGGCTTTGTTCCCGTGGTGAAAGAAAAATGACGACCAGATCCGCTGCCTTCATCCTTGTTCTTCTTGTTTTAACAGTTTTCATAAGTATCACCGAAGCTTCATCATCTGTAGATTTCGTTAAAAAGACTGTTTCTTCTCACTCTATTGTCATCTTCTCCAAATCTTACTGTCCGTACGTATCATTCACACATATTTCTATTTTATAATTTTATTCTAAACCATATAATTTATCATAAATTAAATGCTTTATTTATTAACAGATATTGTAAAAGGGCTAAAGCTGTGTTTAAGGAGTTGAATAAGAAACCTTATGTTATTGAGCTTGATGAAAGAGGTAAAAACTTTGTTGTTTTTACATATAGCTTTTTTCTTTTTTTATTTTATAAAAAGTAAAGTAAAGTAACTCCCAATGCCGTCTTCCACGGATTTTGGGTCCCAATACCGTCTTTGACGGTGTATGGGGAGGTTGATATGTAGACAGCCTTACCCCTACCAAAGGTAGAGAGACTGCTTCCAGGTTCTACCACAGGTAGAAAAAGGACCTCCAGCCTTGCTGGGCATGGGGATCGAACCCATGACCTTTGTTTCTAGAGGCATGAGCTCCAACCACTGATCCAACCCAGTTGGTTTTCTTTTTTTATTTTATAATAATAATATTGTTATTATCAGCCATTCATTTTGTAAACACATATCTATGTCTAGTTATGTTGTTAGACCAATGGCGTTGCCATGAATTGAGGTTTTGCGGACCGAAAAGGAATTTATGTTTTGTAGATCAACTTTACTTAAACTTGATAAATTAAAATAGTACTAGAAACATAGAGTGTTATAGACATTGTGAGCGGGCCGTGGCCATCCTTTTGGCTCTGCCACTGATAATGATTAAAGTATCCTGTCAATACTTTTAGTTTAGGATTGTTTCTAAATTGTTGCTGTTTGTAGTGTAAAGGTTAGTTAAGTTCTGTTCACGATATTGGTGAATTTTGAAAGATTGACGATTGCTCTTCACGACCTTCGTGAAAATTTTGTATAACAGATATATATGTATATTGGTTATAGCTGTAGTGAATGTATAGACATTGTTACGGATTTTATTTCTACTTTTAGATGTTTATGTATTTAAAATCAATAGAGTTGTTTGTTATATTTCTTAAAAGTTGAGGTTTTAAAAACTTGTCTTCAAGGAATCTAGGTTTATAATTTTGGAGGTTATTTAGTTAAACAAAAGCTTCTTATAGGTTAATAGAGATCTTATTTCAAATTCCTTTTCTTTTAAAATTATTATTGAAATATTCTTTGATTCTCTAGATCCTAGTTAATATAATTCATCTTTTTGCCATTGAAAATACAATTTTTTTTTTATGAACTCGGAGATTACAAGCAACCGTCTCTAAAAGCTGTTTTTCTGAGGGTGTGAAGATCTCTTTGTTTCTTACACTTTGTGACCGATCATCCCTTGCCACTAGTTTTGCATCTTTGTTGCAATCTTGGAATTGCTTTTTTCTCTTCTGGTTCATGTGAAGAGTATATTTGTTTCTTTGTTGCTGCTATCAGTTATTATCTTAAGTGCTTAATAACTAGACTTTAATACATTAAAGGAAGACACTATCAGAAGAAACATATTGGTCCCGGAGCTGTTAAAATTATCATAAGTGTTATAGTTTCTTTTTTACTTTAATTTTTAAGAAATATAGTTTCTAAGATAATGGTTGTGTAAATGATTGAATAATTGGGGACAAATAGTTATGATAGCAATGAAGCTTGGAAGTAGGGGTCCTTTTCTTTGGCATGGGCGCTTGAGCAGAATACATGTTTTTGATCTTTATTTTTCGTGAAAATTGTAAACATTTTTCATTTCAGATGTTGATAATGTTACATTTTCGTAGTTTGAAAATGCCAAGTTGAAAATTAGTTTTAGTTTTTACCTTTCGAGCAATGGTGAGTGGAGTGACTCATGAGGTAACGGTGTTACACAAGAACAATACGTTTCCAGTTCATCCTAATGAGCTCCATAAGGAAGGAAACAGTTGAAACTTGAAAGGATTTGAAATTTACCCAAATTGTTTATTCCTTAAATGAAGCTAGTCACTGAACTAATGTAGAGCGAAACTTGTTACAACATTTGTCTTTATCACAAAACAAATAAAGTGATGTAATGCTATGAGAATCTAACTATATGGTGATGTTAGGCTTACTTATAGGAATTCAGATAAAATATGTGGATGATGTGGATCAATGTTCCCAGTTCCGAGTTCATATAAAATTAGACATTAACCTCAAGTATGTTGAAATTGAAATCAAATTTCAAATCTGAGTGATTTAAAAAGCTTTTTGATTTGAGGCTTCATACTCAGTGAGCCATTTATAATGATAAATGGTTGATAGTATGCTGCTCTTCCAAAATTGGAGAACTTGATGTTACCCTATTTGTTGCTTTTTGATAGTTTTCTTACCAATGAACACATTTTTGAATCTCTCCTCTACAAGGTAGACATCGAGTTATGCAACATCTTTGTTTTTTTGAAGAATAAGTTGCCGAAACGGGGTTATTAGTTTTAGTTTACCTTTCCCCAAAAAAAGATAAAATAACTTATATAACGATGAAAGGAGTTACATTTGACATTTAAGCCAATCAACAGGTATTTAACTATTTAAGCCAAAGAAAGGACGATTTAGGGTTTTCTGGTATACACCCTTTATATAGCTAAAAATTCAAATGCAACTCCTTTCTTTCTTGGCACCTTTGATGACTAAGGGTAAATGCATTCCTTTTTTTTTGGCAATTTACCCTTCTTTAAAGGTTTGAACTTCGGAGTTGTCAGGTTACATATCTGCCTATTAATATTATCACAAGTAAGATGCAGAAGCTGATTGTTTGGGTTTACATTTTTTAAATTTGTGTTTACTGAATGGTTATTTTATATTTTTGACAATTACTGTAGTTACGATACTTCAACCGTATGACAAGGCAAATATACGATGCCAACGGAATGATGCGAAGATCTGAACTAAATCCCTATTTTGTTTTGCAGAGGATGGCTGGAAAATTCAGGAGGCTCTAGGTGAGATTGTTGGGAGGCGTACAGTTCCACAAGTGTTCATTAACGGGAAACACCTTGGAGGTTCAGATGGTAAATTCAAGTAACTTGTACGCTCATTTTTGCTTTTACAACTAATAGTCTGCCTAATAAACCTGTTTCCATATTGATTACTACAGATACCGTTGAAGCTTATGAAAGTGGAGAATTGGCTAAGCTTCTTGGGATTACTTCAAGTCATAAAACCGACCTTTGAGTTTCAACAACTGGAAAATGTCATCCATTTTCTAACCATTGTGACGATGTACAAGTCTACGATATCTCGGTTCTTAATCTTCAGATTAGGCTTCTTTTTATGAGAAAACCGTCTGTAGTTTTTATCGACTTGATTATATGAAAATATGTACCGACAATAACAATAGTGCTAATTATGCTTAGTCCCAGTGCAACAGGCTGTAGCTGAACCAACTGTTTTGGCTTTCGTTTAGAACCAGCCCCAAATTAGACTGAACTTGTTTTAGTTGAAAAAAACGCGAACCCTATACATTGCAGGTTCCACTTTTTATAGTCTACTGAACACGTTTTCAGATTAACAAAAATGTAAATCTATAGCATCGAACGACATTTATCCAATTTCATTCTTGGTTCTGAACCGTTTTTTAAGACACTCAACTTCAACATCGAATAACACTTGTCCAATTCCAACTTCCTATCATTAAAATATTACAAGATTAGTCCCTCTATAATTAACTATGTAACAAAAGTTCTTAAACTATCCAAGTCCCGCATTGAATAATAATAAGATGTTAAGCATATCCTCTAGGCTTGATCAGTTAGAAATTTAGAATGATCGTAAGGAAAAAAAAATACTGTATAATCTAGTTCAGTTAAGAAAATATTACGGCTTGATCATTTGATTTAGATAACCAGATTAGTTTACTCTAACTTAATTAGTTTAAATTGATATAGGGATGATGTACAAAGTACAAAGCAACAACCATATATGTCATCGAATAAACATACTAGTTAAATAACCTCTATCATTTCTACTCCACTTTTACAATAATTTCTTCCTTTTTGGTACAGATTATGATGATAATTTTAGTTTCCAATATTCCTAATGATTTAGTCATAAATAGCTATAGCACCACCACACATTGGTATAACTAAATGCTAGTTGCTGCTGCTTTTTCTAACATAATAATTTGTGTGTCTTTGATGTTGCCCAACTATTTATGTGGCTGTCAAATAACTTAATAACTAAATTTTAGACCGGTGTCATATACACATGTTTTATAACATTATCAATATAAAATTAACATATGAAAAAAAAATATACGTTAAATGTAAAATATACTTAAAAAGATATTGAGATTTTTAAATGTAAATACTTAATGATAAATCATATTAAGGTTGAATGGTATAGCAGAGTTTCTTTAATACAAACTTTTCCTGAGAAGCAGTATTTTAACTTTGATTACATAATTGATCGAGTTCTCATTGATGTCTTGCAAAAAAATAATTTTATTTTCGTTAGCTATGATTGTTACCAATAATAAAAGTAGCCGCTAGTTCGTGAGGTTTTTAATAATTTTGTCTCTTTTGATTTTATTTGTAAATTTCAGTTTATATAAGAAAAATCTGTATCCTAAATATAACTTGATTTTGATTATTAATAACAACAATAATTATCTTAATTATAGTCTGATTACAATTCCAAATAACAACAATATTATAATTAATTTGATTATAGTTAATAATATAAAATAAAATATTTATATAAACATGTAATCTCCCTAACTTATAGCTATATTTTGTTATTAGATAGACATTAATAATTTTTAAATTGGGTTAAAAGTGTAAGTTGGTGATGGAAAACCAAAAAGTGTAAATTAAATTAAACATGTATTGATTTAATTAATTTTGATAAATTGAGAGTTGTGATTGGTCAATTGAGGTTAGGTCAGTTGTCTTTTAGTATATATTAAGATTAAGATTAAGATGATCATTTATCATTTCACATTAAAGGTTGTTATATATATATATATATATATATAGTTTTCTTATTTTGAGAACCATTTTTTTTGTAAGAACCATGAGAACTATTTAATTATATATTTGTTCACATGTTTTTTTTGTTCATTCACATGTGAAATAATATAAAAATGTATGTTGTAAAAGAAACTTTTTGATGAAACCTTCAAAGTAGCCTTTTGTGAACTTGTGAATAAATTTGTTCACGTTTTCTATTCACATATGACAAACGACTATATATAAGGTTTTGAAAAAAAATTTCTTCTGCAACATATATTTTTATAACGTTTCACATGTAAATGAACAAGAAAAACATGTGAGCCAATATAAAATTTAGGAGTTTTCACGGTTCTTACAAAAAAATAGATTTTCAAAATAAGGGTCACACACACACACACACACACATATATATAGTGAAAAGTTATTTTGAGAACCCTTTTTTTGCGAGAACTTTTGAGAACTTTTCAAATCAAGCTTAACCGATGATTATTTTTTACATGTAATTGTTTTTGGATTGTTTTCTGAATAACTTATGTGTAATTTTGAAGTTTATAATTGTGTGGAGGCATGATTATCATCCGTTATACAATTATGTGGAGATTTGGATTCTTGATCACATGTGCATGAATATTGCTATGATTACATGTGATTGACTTGCATACATGTGATCATAGCAATATTCGTGCACATGTAATCAAGAATCCAAATCTTCACATAATTGTATAACTGATGATAATCCATGCTCCACACAATTATAAACTTCAAATTACACATAAGTTATTCAGAAAATAATCAAAAAACAATTTTCATGTAAAGAACAATCATCGGTTGGGCTTGATTTGAAAAGTTTTCAAAGGTTCTCGTAAAAAAAAGGGTTCTCAAAATAACTTTACCCAATATATATATATATAATTGAGATTCATCTTACCCGATGAAAAATCCGATATTCGAACCTAGTTTGACCGGAAACTCCCTAACTTAATCGAAGATGAGGATAGGGTATCCCTAGTCAAGTAACCGGAGATGAGGCTAAAAAACAATAAATCTCGATACTCATATCCGTATATATGTAATCCAACTATATACAATTTAAATTGTCTTCTTAGTTGTTCATCTTTAGCTAATGATTCTAAGCTTTATCTTTTTGTGACACTTTGTTTATCAATTTTTCTGAGTAAAGAAAAATGATTAATCCCTTTAAATAATGGTTTAAAAATCATTCTAATCTCATCAAAACTTGACATGTGTAACTCATTCATTATCTTTCTTCATCCCCTTTTTTCACCATAAGTTGTAATTAGGAAGATTTTTAGACTAATTGGTTATGCGGATTAATCATTTAAAATTAACATAAATGCGGATATATAGAAATACATTATTACATTATGAATGGAATGGTCAGGTTTCATATTCTTTTGGTTAGCTTCTCCTTCATAAGTATATATGTGTATCAACAACAACAATAAGACCTAATTCTTGCAAATGAGATATGGGGGAGGTGAGACGTAGTCAATCTTACAAATATTTAAGGATAGAGAGACTGCTTCCATAAGGACCGTCGGCCAAAAAGAAGTATATATATGTATCAACTGAGTGAACTTATTCTTAGTCAAATATGATATCCCCGAAAACCCGATAGTGATCTTTGATACCCGATGGAGATAAATATGGGTAAGAGACTTAATTCCTGTCTGAGATAGAGACGGGGGATATAGTTTGCAAATAAAAATTGGTTAATGAAATAAAATATGATGGTCCACGAATGCACAACTTATGTTTAATTTAGAATACAAGAAAGAAAATAAGCAGGCAAGTAAGCAACAAGAACAATGTAAAGTTCAATTGCAATACATCAATGCAAGGATAATCATATGCATCATTGATTAAACGATGAATACATGGTTGATCTTACACTTGACTTACAAGAATACAAAAGAACAAAGATAATTGCTAAGTCTAGACAGAAAAGGAAAACTTAAGCAATTACAAGTGATACATGTTTTTAGATTGACGGCAAGCCACTTAACACAATGTGGCTGTGTTGCTTTATATAGGGGAAGACATGAGGCAACACAGCCTGCTTTGATTGTGACTTGATGGTGGTTGTCGAACTCCAATTGGCTCATGGTACTTGAATCATGTGACTGTTGTCTTCTATACCAAATCGGGTAAGAGAGAGAGAGAACCCTTGCTTTGGTCCCAACATGTACATTTACCATTCAGGGCAAATTACAGTTAGTTAACCACCATGTGACTTTTTGTCTTTATGTAGTTTGAATATTTCCCGCCAAGACAAACTTAGGTCAGCATGCATCCCGCTGAAGACGTCTCTTCATCTGCTGACAAATTGTAAAGAGACTTGCTGACGACATGTGTCAATTTTCAAGTCTCCTTTAGCGAATCCCAGACTTAACAATCTCCCCCTATTAGCTGAGGAGACTTGCTGGATGAAAAAATTACTTTAGACAGATAAGAATTAATATGGCTGAAGATGTCTTTTATATCATTAAAATGGATTACAAGTTGAGCATAAAGCTTTTGAAAAATAGACATCTAAAGATTTGCAGCCTCTATCTCCCAGGCATCTTCCTGCTTGGCAATTCTAAGTACTGGATCATCTGTTCTTGCTGGCTTCATTAATTCTTCATCAATCCTGCTGATTACTGAGCGAGCACTGATCATCTTTGCAAATCTTCTTTTGATGCTGATCAGGAAACCAGTGGATGCTTGTTCAAGTTCTGCCAGCCTAAAAAAGAGTTGATCATTTCTGAAGTTTTGAAAGAAAATGCCAGCAGGTTCTTCAAGAATTTTCCCTTCTTCAAAAGAGCACCTGGGAGGAAGCCTTAGGTTTAATGCTGCATCACCAGAGATAGGAGCGAGGTCAGCAGGCAAGGGTTGTACAGCAAGCTTTCTTTTTAGAACACGCCTGCCTGCTGAGGAGGATACAGCTGCTGGAGACCCGAAGACTGCTCTCAGCATGGGAAGGTCTGCCTTGAACTTTGTTTCAAACTTCAGTGCCTTTTCAAAATAACGTTTCAGCATCCCCTGAAGTTGTTCATAGCTGGCAGCCTTTTTATCCTTAATGATTGTATAGATTTCATACCATTCTGAAGCCCCCAAGTTAGTCACTTTTACATCTTCAATCTTAGTTGGGGCACTGTGCCCTTCTCTTAGGAACTTCAGATTGGTTTTCGTTCCCATGGCAGCTTTGTGAACTTCAACTGCTGTAATTCTCTCTGGCCTCTTTCTATCATTCATTATTTTCAACCACCAGGCCTTTTTTTCTTCAAATTTCTCTCTTTTTTCTTTTAGTAGCTGCTCTACATCAGCTTGCTTTTGTCTGTAGAGAGCTTCAGGCCCACCAGTGGTTAGCAGCATTCTTTGCTCTCCATCCATCTCATCCTTCTCCAAGAGGGCCAGCTGCTTGATATATTCAAGGCTTTTCTTCTCATTTTCCTTGTTAGCTTTCAGCCTATCCAGCTCCTCCAGGGCCTCCTCTTGAGTCTTTCCCTCAGTAGTGATTGATAAAACATCAATGACTTGAAATTGATTTCCTGCTGGGGATGTGATGGATGTATTCTGTGCATTTAGCGGCAAGGGATGAAAGAAACCGGTATCAGTCAGCTTCTTTCTCTGAGCTGCTGTTATTCTAGACACTTTAGCATTTCCAACTTGGGGAGCTTCAGCAACTATCAGTTGTTGCTCCCCCTCACCAGATGCTTCTACAGCCGTCTCCCCCTCAACACTAGCAGGGACAGCATCGGTCCTTGTCTCCCCCTCAGTAACAGCAGGGGGAGAATCCACCTTTTCTTCACTGACGGCCATGGCCGCTACAGTGTTTTCTTCGTTTACAATCTTGTCAGCTGAAGCTTCATAAATGTCATTAACAGCTTTATTTACTGCTTCACTGACAAGTGCCATTACAGCAGCATCTACTTTCTCCCCCTTGGAGGTAGTATCATTAACTACTACCTCCACCGTTGCTGTTGGAGCAGCCTGCTGCTGAAGAAGTTGGGACAACATCTTCTTGATATCCCCAACTTCTTGCTCCAATTTTTGTTGGCACTTACGATCTTCCTTAGTAAATGAAACTTGAGGAGGAGGAAGACTGGCCACAGTGGTTTCCAAGGCATTGATAGCCTTGGTGTTTTCTTCAACCTGGGTGGAAAGACGAGAAACCAGGTTGGCCACTGTTTTTACTTCAGCAGCAGCTGAATCACTACTGCTGCATGCTTTTTGTGCTGAGAACCGTACAGCAGGTCCCATTTTGCACAGCGATCGAGAGAGCCCACGAATGACCTGTTGATCCTTTTTGATAGAGTTTGTATAGGTGCGAAGTTTTTCTTGATCAGCAGCCATAGATATAGATTTTTCTTTTATTGTCTCAATGCTGGCAGTGTTTTCATTCTGCTTGCTGTACCAGTTCTCCAAGATCTTCACCAATCTGTCATCTTCATGAGTTTTGAGTTGTACAGCGATTGTGGCAGCCTTGGTGAGATCATTCAGTTGGTGTTCAACTCTAGTCAGCCTGTCAACAATTTGAGAATCGACAGACATGACTTGAGGTTGCACCTTAATTACTTCAGTATTAGCTGCTGCATTATCATCAGCAGCAGCTTCTTGTGCACTTTCGTTAGTCGCTGCTGCAATGTAGTCAACAGCAGCAACTTCTACATTATCGTTTACGGCTGCTGCTTTTTCACCATCAGCAGCAGCAGCCTCTTCATCCACCTCCATATCACTTGCTTCCATTTCATCAGCCTGGATGGAGGAATCCAGCTGGAATTCATCCGCCACAAACTCTCCCAAATCCAGATCACTCTCATCATCATCATCATCTTCAATATTTTCACCTTCCTTTACACCACTTCCTTCAACTACACCACTACCTTCAACTGCCATCCCTTCTCCAGAAACATTTAGAGGGGTAGGGGAACCGGGTGCCTCAGCTTCAGTGTGTTGTATCACCAAAGCATCATCGGCCGTAGATTTTGTTGTCTCTAGCATCACCTGTGATATGGCTGCTGAAAACGACTCAGAGGGTTGAGAAGAAGAGGGAATGATTAATTCGGTTGACTCAACTCTAATGGGCTGGGGTGGCCCTTGATCTTCACCAACCTTGCCTACAGAAGTTTGAGGTGGCTGCTTGCGGTTACCCTTTTTCTCGTCAGCAGCCTTTTTTGAGGCTGCTGATGGGCTGGCTGGGTCTCTATTGTCCTTGGGCAGTGAGGACTTCTTAACCTTAGTAGTTTTGCCCTTTGATACTCGCTGCTGCTGTTTTGGGACAGCAGCAGGAGGTGAAGTGGAAGAAGAAGAAAGTGTTTTGGTTTTCTTGGGAGCTTTGGAGGTTGCTGGGGGGATTATCAGCATACCAGCTCCAGCAGGGTTGGGTCTATATACATCAGGATAGACAGAATAAAGTACCTGTTTCATTTCAGGGGTGAGTACAGCGTACTTGGAATCAAATTGTTCAGGATCACAAGCAGGAATCTTGTACAAGGAGCTTGCAACCCTAGGAGAGAGAATGAATTGTGCCCCTTCAGGGAGATACTTTTCCTTCAGCTCTTTCTTGAAAATTAGTGAGAGAAAGCGAGTGAAGGGGACAGAGTTTGATCTGTTCTTGATAGTGACCTTCCCTTTTAAATCTTCAAAAATTACGCTGGCAAAGTCAATGTTGCGACCGTTTGCCAGCGCATAAATCATCTGCATTTGTGCAGCAGTGGCCTGATCAAAAGAGCCACTGTTGCCACCCAGACACTGAATTACATGGGTGAACAGCAGCCTCCAAACACCAGGCAGATATTTCTTCTGTGGGTTGCTGTGCACAGGTTGTGCAGGTTCAGTGTTGGTCCCATACCCAATGGTTAACAACCATTCCTTCCATACTCCAATGGGGACCAACTCCACATATGGATGCTCTCCCGATTGTTTGGGAAGACGAAGAGCATCTCTCAACGATTCTACCGAGATGGAGATAGTATGTTCTCCTTTCAGTACAGTTCCAGTGATGGTGCTACTGGCAACCTTGTAATCACATGTCCACCAAAACTCTCTAAGAAGGTGGACACACATTCATGGAGAAGTACCCTTTTATTTTTGATGGGATCTCTACAGATCCCAGATAGTTATTGGCCTTAATGACCAGTTTTGATGCTTGGAAAGATACTTGATTAGAAGGATTTATGCCTTCATTATCAAGTACCTTAGAGTTGAGAAAAGAAATGTTTCGTTGTTCTGGTGAAGAAGTCATTTTTTTTTTTTTATGAAAGTGATGAAAGATTAGAGTGAATGAATATTACAAGGAAATGAGAAAGATTTGAGAGAATATGAAGAGTTTAAGAGGATGTGGAAGATTATTAGAAAGAAATGAACGTAAGAGAGAGTGAAATGGAAGAGATTTGCATATATATGGCATGGATATGGGTCCCATAACTGTAAAAGTGAGTTGTAGTGGGTACTCTCTTTCATACGTGGCAAAAAAAAATTATTTTGAAGTAAAAGGACACTGTACCTATATACGTATGAGAGATGTATGATGTGACCAGAGGAACCACGATTTCAACTGCACTCAAGTTCATACGGCGTATACAGTGTACAAGTAGCCCATTTGGGAGTAAATCGAGGTAACCATTTGGGATATATATAATATAATATTAACAAAAATACGTAGTGGAATACACTCGGATATCTTGAGGTATCCACTGAAGAGGTGTATAGTTTTGAAGAAATAATGGTTACCAAGTTTTTATCAGTACAAAAAATGGATGCTGATGAGATTTAAACAATTTTTGGCAAATTGTCAGCCATAAACGGATTTTAGATGTCTTTACCAGCAGCCGTTTGCTGCTGGACTAGATAGGGACTTTCAGCACCCTATTACTTTTGTTATGCTTTTTCCCAAAGCATCAGGGATCAACGGATTTTAGACGTCTTTACCAGCAGCCGTTTGCTGCTGGACTAGATAGGGACTTTCAGCACCCTATTACTTTTGTTATGCTTTTTTCTAAAGCATCAGGGATCAACGGATTTTAGACGTCTTTACCAGCAGCCGTTTGCTACTGGACTAGATGAAAACTTTTGGCTTTCCATTGCCTTTATTTTGCTATTTCCTAAAGCAACAGGGATCAGCGAGTAGAAGGAAGAGCTCGCTGATAACTTTGACTTAAGAAGTCGCTGCTCATTTTCATAAAAGGAATATGGGCAGCAAAACATGAGTGATCATGTTGGATTAGTAAAATCACCATTTAACATACCCAACCTGCTGACGAGATCCTTGAATCTCTTTTCATCTAGAGGTTTAGTGAAGATGTCAGCAAGTTGGTCATCAGTGGGGATAAAGTAAATTTCAACATCCCCTTTCATGACATGATCACGAATGAAGTGATACCTAATGTCAATATGTTTAGTTTTGGAATGCTGAACAGGATTATGTGTGATAGCAATAGCACTTGTGTTATCACACATAATGGGGATTTTAGAAAAATTTAGGTCATAGTCAGCAAGTTGGTTTTTCATCCAAAGGACTTGTGCACAACAACTTGCTGCAGACACATACTCTGCTTCAGCAGTGGAGATGGAAACTGTATGCTGTTTCTTACTAGACCAACTAGTCAGCCTTCCCCCCAACAGTTGACATCCACCACTGGTACTTTTCCTATCTAACATGCAACCAACATAGTCAGAGTCAGAGTATGCAACTAAGTCAAAGGAAGAATCCTTGGGATACCAGAGACCTAAGGAGAGGTCCCTTTGAGATACTTCAAGATACGTTTGACAGCGAGAAGATGAGACTCCCTTGGGGATGCTTGATACCTTGCACAAAGGCAAGTAGCAAACATAATGTCGGGACGACTCGCTGTGAGATACATTAGAGAGCCAATCATTCCACGATAGAATGTGGGATTCACATGCTTACCATCAGGGTTAGCATGGAGATTGTTAGGAGGAGACATGGGAGTAGACTTAGTAGTAATATTAGACATATCAAACTTGGCCAGCATGTCTCGTATATATTTTCTTGGTTTATAAAGATGCCATCAGTGAGCTGGCGAATTTGTAAACCAAGGAAGAAGGTTAGCTCACCCATCATGCTCATTTCAAAATGAGAGGACATTAGTGAGCTAAATTTGTTGCAAAGTTTCTTACTGGAGGATCCAAATATGATGTCATCGACATATATCTGTACATAGAGAACATGAACACCCTTTCTATAGATAAAAAGGGTGGAGTCTATAGATCCTCGCTGAAACTCATGAGAAAGAAGAAATTCAGAGAGAGTGTCATACCAAGCTCTGGGAGCTTGTTTAAGACCATACAATGCTTTGTAAAGACGATAGACGTGGTTTGGCTTGGTTAGATCTTCAAAACCAGGTGGCTGCTCCACATAAACTTCTTCTTCGAGTTTTCCATTTAGGAAGGCACTCTTGACATCCATTTGATATACTGTGAAGTTTCGATAAGCAGCATGTGCCAGGAATAAGCGTATTGCTTCGAGTCTAGCCACTGGTGCAAAGGTTTCGTCATAGTCGACTCCTTCTTCTTGAAGGTACCCTTGAGCTACTAACCTAGCCTTGTTGCGAATAACAACACCATCTTCATCCATTTTATTCCTATAAACCCACTTAGTTCCAATGGGTTCTTTGCCAGGAGGAAGAGGAACTAAGAACCAGACATGTTGTCGTTGGAATTGAGTTAGTTCTTCTTGCATGGCTGCAACCCAAGATGGGTCAACCATGGCTTCTCCAATATTCTTAGGAGTTATCATTGACAAGAAATTAACATACAGACATGTGTTTCTAGTTGCCGATCTAGTCACAATGCCCTGCTGAGGATCACCAATAATCTGGTGAGCAGGATGACTAGAAGTCCATTTAAGTGATGGAACACTTGATGAACCTAGAGGGGCAGCGGAAGATATTTGTATGGGATCAGCAGGAGAAGAATAAGAGGAGAAATCAATGGTAATTGAAGGATCAAGAGAAGCTTGATCAGTGGAGCAATTTGGCTGATTTAAGGTTTCAATGATGGGGTCCTCAGCAGACACCATGTCTTCAGTGTAAGCTGAAGCATCATGAAATTCTTCATCAGCAGAGTCATCTACTTGCACATCATCAGCCAGTGATCTAGGTTTGGCTGATGCTGCATGGATTGACCTTAATATAGGCTCAACAGGCTCAATTGTATAGATATGAGCAGCAACTTGCTCAAGCTCAGGGTCTGCTGAACTATCCTCAGTGAGTTGCTGAGCAAGAGGAGGCGAGCGAGAGTATCCACATATGAGTCAGCATCCCCATAGGGGGGTCACTGAACTCATTGAAGATTTCTTCAGTAGAAGATGGCTGGATATCTTTAAGAGCAGAAGAGCTCTCATCAAAAGTGACATGAATTGATTCATCCACTTTTGAAGACGAGTATTGAATACTCTAAAAGCTTTGCTAATAGAAGAGTATCCAACAAAGTAACCATCATCAGCTTTAGGATCAAATTTCCCTAAATGATCCTTATTATTCAGAATGAAGACAGGACATCCAAATACATGAAAGTATTTGATTTGAGGTTTCTTTCTTCTTAAAACTTCATATGCAGTTTTGTCATGTCTTTTGACAATGAGGCATCTATTTTGGGTGTGACAAGCAGTGTTGACTGCTTCAGCCCAAAACCTATTTGGAAGAGAGGACTCACTGAGCATAATGCGTGCTGCCTCTATAAGAGTTCTATTTCTCCTTTCAGCAACACCATTTTGCTCAGGAGTTTAGTGGAAGAGAAGTTTTGTGAGATCCCTTGATCAGCACAAAAGGTTTCAAGAGTGTGGTTTCTAAACTCAGTGCCATGATCGCTTCTGAGTTCTTTGACCCTTATGCTGTTGAGATTTTCCATTTTCTTAATGAATTTGATGATTTCATCAGCAGTGTCACTCTTAAAATTTAGGAAGATTGTCCAAGTATATCGTGAATATTCATCCACAATTACTAAAGTGTATCTGCTACCCTTTAGACTTTGGACATTCACTGGACCAAAAAGGTCCATGTGAAGAAGGTGAAAGCAACTTTTAACAGAGTTGGCTTGTTTAGTTTTAAAAGTAGCTCTATGGCATTTGCCTTTTTCACAAGCACCACAAAGTCTATCTTTTCGAAAGAGAGAGGAGGAAGACCACGAACAAGGTTCTTTTTGGCCAATGAGTTTATGGTTTTGAAATTCACATGCGACATACGCTTGTGCCATAACCAATTTAACTCAGATGCTGACTTGGCAAAGAAACAAGTCTCACTATCAGTTTTGATAGGAGTGAAGTCTACAAGATAGACATCTCTTTTTCTTGGAGCAACCAAGACGACTTCCTTGTTGATGTTTACTACAGTGCCTTGATGCTTATCAAGGATTACTTTGTAGTCAGCATCACATAGTTGACTTATGCTGATGAGATTATGCTTTAATCCATTTACATAAGCAACTTTTGAGAATTTTATGAGGCCATTAGAAAGAAGACCATACCCTTCAGTATGGCCAGTAGAGTTATCACCAAACACTACTGTAGGACCAGGTGCCTCAATATAGTCATCCAGCAGGGATTTTGAGCCTGTCATGTGTTTTGAACAGCCGTTGTCCAAATACCACACTCCTTACCTAGCGAGCCCTGCATGGATGAAAGAGGATAAGGATTACTTTATTCATCCAAACCTATGTAAGCAGATTTTCTGGAGATACTTCAGGGAGGAAGTAGGCTCTACAGAGAGAGCGTCTACCAGAGTGAGGTGATTTCCCACAGTGACGGGATAGGGTTTTCTTCACTTGTGGGCAGAATGCTGGTTTCATTACTATGAAAGTAAGCAAAGCTGCTCACAAACATCAGGAGCACTGAATTCAACCAGCATTGAGGGTTGCCCCCAAGCATTTGAAACAACTCTTTGAGAATGAGGAATTTCGATGCGCTGAGCAGCAATGTAGTCAGCAATACTTGAATTTGTGACAGAGGAAGAGTCACTGATAACAGGTCAGTAGAGAGGTTCTCACTGATTCTGTTAAAGGAGGAAGATGTTTCAGCAGCTGTAGGGATTTTAGGTACACATACAACTGCTGGAGCATCTTTAGGACAAATAAAACATTCAGAAGCAACATGTCCTCTACTGCTACAGAGATAGCATTTATTTCAGAGGATTGGCCTTGACTTTGAATGAGAAAATCCCTCAGTGAGAGATGAAAGATCATTCACTCGCTGAGTGAGTTCATTTATTTGAGAAGATGAGGAAGAGGAAGCCTTGCTCTTTTGCTTAGACTTGGACTTATTCCTTGTCTAAGCTTAGGAGGGGCATTTGAGGAGCAGGACCAAGTATGGATTCCTCATGATGATTTTGAGGCGGCTGATGTCCTCTTATCAGGGTCCATGCTTGCTTCCCAGCAGGATGAGAAAGGGTTACCCTGCTGAGGCAGATTCTTACGAATAGGAGTTGTGGATCTGACTTGATGTTTTGGAGAGATCAACCTCATTTGCCTATGAGGTAGATACTCCTTGTTGGAGTAGAGGATTGACAGTGCTGGGAGGGCACATGTCCTCTTGGAGGTAACAGACCTTGTTTGCTGATGAGGCAAATATCCTCGCTGAGGAGTTATAGGCCTTACCTGCTGATGAGGGAAGTGTCCTCGCTGAGGAGTGTCAGATCTATTCTGAGAAGGCTGTCTTCCCCTTTTTGGAGTGACATGCCTTAGATTTGATTTGAGGGTAAGGAGAGATACACATCAGCATGTACACCCTTTGTGGGGTGCTTGCTGGTGTCTTTCATCAGCGAACCTGACCCTTCTATTTACTTGTTCTGACATAGATTTGTATGAGAGGTTCAAGTTGAGAAGATTTAGCACCAGAAGTTTGCTGACCGACATGATGGTCCTGCTGAGGGAACCATAGTCATATGGAGCAGCAATGGTGCTTCTTTTGAAAGGCTCAGCACCTTTGAAGATAGAGGCTGAGGAGCAATAGGCACATACCCATCACTCGAGATATCTCCTTTGAAGGTTCTTGGAGGAGAATTTTGAACTCTCCCTTCGTGTGGCAACATGCCAACAATAGGGAGATGGGAGAACATGTTAAAAGTACTGGTAGAAGTACTAGTACTTTTAGCATTTTTGAGAAGAGGGATCACTAGAATGCTGAAGCTTTAGTGTCCATCTCAGCATGATAGTCATTTTGTCCTTTGACAAAATACCGCTTTTCATTTCATCTAGTGAGATGGAAGACAACAAGGTGGAGGAATGGATACTTCAGCTTTACATCATCTTTAAAGAGTCAGCAATGGGGGCAGCAGCATTAAAATGCCACCAATTACTGCTTGTACTTGAGAGGTACTTGTTCGCTCAAGCATTGATGATGGAATTTAGAAGCCTTTGACCAGAGGTCACAATCTTCTTTAGATTAGAAACTTCAGCCTGAGAGATTCATTCTCAAGTTGAAGTTTTTGAGTCATCAACTCATGAGATTGAAGTTCAACATGAACATTCTTCAATTTCATAAGTTTTTCAGATTTTTCACTCAACTCTACTCCAGCAGAGTTAAGTTTCGATTGAAGTTCAGCACGTAGACTTTCTACGAACTGAAGATCACAAGACAAAGACTCAATGATTTTGGTCT